>NC_046357.1:19169621-19469621 GCF_000738735.6 Corvus cornix cornix
TGAAGGCATGATGCTGGCCACCTCTGCATTATACTAGAGCTGTGGAAAAATGAAGCCTTGGAGTCTGGATTGTGATCTGGATTATTTTCACACATGTAACAGGGATGTCGGGTTGTGTGTGTGAATCTTCACAGTCTGTAATCTATGGTTCCAGCCATCTATTCTTCAAGTTTAGCCTCATAACATAAATGAAAGGATTCTCCTTGCTTTTTTTTTTTTTTCCTGAAGTCTTGCTCAGTAGCTTTTTAAAAAAGAAAAAGAAAAGACAGATTTTCTAGTGTATCTGGAAAATTAGGAAATCTGAGCTCTTGCATATCCATGAGGGATCAAATGCTATAAGTGAGAATAACTCACAAGGGATGTTTGTCTCTGGGGAATAATTATGAACACTTTAACTTGTGGCCTCTGCTTATCCCACCACACCAAATCAAAGGAAGAGACCCAAATCATCTACTTGTGTCCTGAACACAGAAAACTACAGAGTAAATCGGGATAGAACAGCAAAGACATAACAAAATTAAGATGAACTTTTTATTGTTGGGTGTTTTTTTTTGTTAAGACCAACTGTCTGCAAATTTCTGGTGTAAAAAAAGTCCTCCCACCCTTCCTTGAAGGAACTTTCCTTTTTTCCAGGCACAGTCACTGGGACTCAAGAGCACTGCAGTACCTCTATGCCCTGAGGACTACACTGGGATATCTTTCAGCTCAGACCTGTCATAAATACTCCCACAGAATCCCCTTGATGCCTACCTGCCCTTTGGACCTGTGGGTACCACCTTGGTAACTTGCACATACAGGAGAAGTTGTACTAAGGATTCAGAAGCTGAAAATGCCTCTGCATTGATCGGGAGTGGGGGGGAAAGAGGACCCTATTTATTATATGTGTTCTCTCAAATCATAAACTTAGCCTTATTTAATTAAGTTGTAAATGTTTTTCTTGTAAATAATCACTTTATCATAATTTCCTGAAACTATCTAATGGGAGTTGGATGTAAATCAGAGCATTTATCATACTTCCTACTGTCGGTGTCATCGCATCCTGAACCTCTGGATCTTTCTGAGTAATTGATACATTCTTGTCTTCCCTAACTCCTTCCTCCCTTCCCTCTCTTTTTTTTCTTTGCCCCTCCCTCCTCACCACCTTCGATTGGGAAAGCAGTGCTGACATTCTGAAGAACAGTCTCAGCAGTGGAATGTCATTAAAATTAAAAATACTGTTGGAAGTAACAAACAGGAAAAAAAAAAAAACAACAAAAACCAACGGGTAATTTAGGAACTAAAAACAGTGACATAAGGTGTGGAATAATGGAATATGGAAAAGAAATTATGATGATGCCTAGTTGACAGATTGTTGTCATTCAACTCTCGGGGGCTTTGTCACAACCTTCCAGTAGGGATACAGTCTTGAACATCTGGCCAGCAACTGGTGCAGAACCTCCAGGCCGTGTGACTGTGGGGAAGGAGCAGGAGGCCCAGGGAGGGAAGCAGAGACCCCTGTTCTGCCTCCAGCCTCCACCATCACTTACTTCTGTGATTCCTTTGGAGGAGCATGGATGTTGAGACAGGTGTATTCCTCTCAGGGGAAAAAAATGAATTATGTTAAATCAGCCTTATAAAATATGCTCCCAATGTTTTAACATTCAGAGGTGGTTTTGGCTTCTTTTCACCATGGCATTTCAAGATTCCTTGTAAACCTCAAAGGGAGAAATGAGGGCTTGGATGGACATGTTTGTAGGAGAGTCACATCTCACTGTTTTGTTGTTTCAGCCCACAAATCATCTTGCAATTTAAAATACAGCTCTTTCCTGGCCATATGCAGCCCTTCACAGGGATAGCAAGGCTCATCTGGAGCCTTGAATTGAACACAGTGGAAAAAAAAAAACCCTCTCAGGCCAAAAAGAGGGTTGCAAAAAAGAAATTGCAGTGAATCAGCACAGCTAGCCCAGCTGAAAGAGGTGAGATGACCCCTGAGCTGACATTTCAAAAGTGAGTAATTACTGATCTAGCCAAACCCTGAGATTCTATGGTGCGAGGAGTCCAGTGGTTTTCTTTTGTTTGACTTTTTCCCCATGTGACTTCAAAGTAAGTTTTCTCTGATGCAAAATGAAAGTTTCTATAACTTCTATGATAAAAAAAAAATCAAAAGAAAAAAATCTTCTTTTACAATAGCAAACAGTTTGGGAGTTTGGAAACCATTAAAAAAAGAGGCATTGCAGAGTGATAAATATGGTTATTCATTTTGAATGTCTAAGTCATTAGGTTATATAGAAGTTTAGAATGTTTTCTGGTTTATCACAAATGCCTCAGGGTCAATTTTGTAGGAAATATTTTCAGAATTCTCTTTGGCTAGGAATTTCATACTGGATTCACAATACCTTCCATATAAAAATGTTTCTGTGGAAATGTGTGCTCACACAAGTATTTTTTTCAATGAAAACATTTTGATTTTTGGTAATAGAAAGTGCAAATATGTCTGATATACCACACTTCCTTAAATTTTACTTTATAATAACTCTTATAGCCTCCAAATTTACACCTGTGTGAAATGGGAATGATGACTTAACTATGCTATTAGAGTTAAGGAGCAAAAGAGTACATGCCTAACACACTGGATTTTTCTAAAGAGCTATAAGGGCACTTTTCAGAACTCCTGTGTGACTTTGTACTCTGGTCAGTGCTTCAGTTCTCATTCCCTGGGTGAGGAGAGTTCCCTGTGTTCATAAACTGGGACCTGTAAAATTGCAACAGTTGTTTTCAATCAAAAAATATTAAGATGGGTGATGGAGATGCTGGGTGAATTTTATAAGTTTTGTTCAAGAGAAAGAGCTTGAGATTAGACTTTAATTGTTCCTTCCAGCCTTACAAATACATAAATATTTCTATTGAATTAATAATGCTGATGGGCTGATTTCTGCTGATCTTACCTCTGCTGCTACTGCTGTTTTGTGTTCTTAACTGAATAACGTGAGCAGAGCCAGGCTCAATAGCTTAACATTATGACAGTAATCACTAAACTATATAAATGTCTGCCATGGGTTTTAAAATTGTTGCATCAGGTAATTATTGGTTGCCTTGATCTTAACAGCTATGGGAAAATGTTTAATTGCATTACATTACATTTTATTTATTTAAACAGTGCCTTTGTTTGATCCAAATCACCAGGGAAGAATGAGAGAACATCGTAAATTAATACTATCTGGCAGGCCAGAAGTGTGGTCTTATCTGTTCTGTAGCACATCCATCTAAAGGGAACCAAAAACAGGAGTTAGAAATATGACACAATCCAATATTACAGGTAGAAAATGTTGTGAGACTTGTTATTAAATCTATTAGATGATACACTGCTTTGGAAAGAACCATATGAAACGACTGATGGGTGGATTAATTTATCTACTCATCCACCAGCCTTTGACAGTTGACAGTATCTCTGTCCTGGATTCATAGTGGGAATGAGGTGATACTTTGCTGAGAGTGCATTTGCTGTTAGTTTGGTCTTTTTTTTGAAAGCAGGATTTCTAGTTACAAGTGAAGTACCTAAATCCCAGGTTCAGACAATCGAGTCCCTCTGGAAATCTGTGTCAAAGTATCTGGTCTGGTAATTTGCTGAACAACAAAGTTTTTGTTTTTCCTTTTTTCCTGGGCTCCTTCGAAGATTAGGGTTTTGGTTAAGGAAAATGAGAAGTAATAATGCCAGCAGGGACTCAACGAGAAGTCAGAAGACTTGATCTTCCTGTATATCCACCATCCTTTTTTATGAAACTAATCAAGAAACTTTAGAAGTGCCTACTGCATTTTTTGCTCTTACCTTTTTTTGTCTCCCACTGGGCTTAGGATAATTGAGTTTTCATACATAGCTCTTTAACAGTGTGGGATTCGGACTGTGATCTGAAGACTTATTTATGATTAATTTAGCCACAAACTAAACAAAAAAGTAAGTTCAAAGTATTGTGGACATAAAGACCTACTCATAATATACATTTGCATATATTCTGTGCTTCAAAAACAGAAATTTTCAATCAGATGGACTTTATGGGTCTTTCTGATGACTGTTATAGTCAGTGTGAGCTGATGTTGCCTCTGATATTCTCACCTTTCATCTTTAAAAATTGTGTCTAAGTAGGGCTGGTACAAAATTAATAAAAGTATTTTCAACTGCTTAGAATTTCTATAACTACTAGGTATTTTTCTTATTGTAGGAAGTTTTGGTTGACTAGGCTGATCACACAATTAAAAGACATTTCTTGTAAAATCCTTTTTGTCTTTTAATTTCACATTTGTAAATCTCATTTTGTTCCTCACTTGGGTACCTCAGTTGTCCTCTTTTTAATTAGAAGGAATAAGTTCAGGTGTTAAACTCTACTTTGAAAATTCAGAAAAAGGGTAAGAAATAACAGGTACTACACACCAGTTCTCAGGCAATACCCAATTCTCAGTTGGCCTTATGATCCATTTCAGAACGAGAAATCTTATTTTCACTTTCCCCTAATACAACTCACTCAATTCTGCATTGATTTATTATGCTTCTGTGCTATAAATCTTATTAGCTGTGTGTGCATGTTTCTTTTACAAATACAACAGTGCCAGAAGTTTGTCCTCATCATAGTCAGACACTGTGTGAGCTTAATGGAAAAAGATAGCATGAAAATGAAGCAGGCTGAAAAAAAGATGTAGAACTCAAAAATATTAAGTTTTGCAAGAATAAAGATCTAAACTAAAATGTAGTTGCACCTATTTCAGAAGTGCTTCCATCTGTGTTTTTGGTTTTGTTTTTTTTTTTTTTTTAAGCCTTTGGGGACTTTGGTAAAAGGGTGCTATGGACTCATGATTTTTTTTCCAGATTAATTTAGATTTGATGTAGATCAGATAAACCTTTACATTTTACCTGATCTACGATGCATCTGAGATTTTATTGCTATGATAGGACTGTGTGAAGACACAAAGAAATAGCAGAGACTGAGGGACTGACTAAACCACACGAAAACGAGACATGTAAACATCTTGCACGCATTTGTGAATTCTCTCTGGCTTTATTTCAGGACAGATACAGCTGTAAATGTTAAGTAGTGAAGCTGAATCTTTACCAAGACACTTCTAAGAGTAAAACCATTGTGAATAAAATCCGTATTATTTCTCTTGCCTATTCCTGGGTGATTTGCACACTGTATACTCAAAAGCAGCACCTAAAAACTAAGACCTGACTTTCCTTATTGCTTGCGCAAAGGAAATTGTAACATCCTGGGTGCTAAGAAGACAATAACCTGCCTGAGACCAGTTCTAGCTGAGGACCAGAAATCAAGACTGTTTCTCTCAGCCTGATGTCATTTTCCTTCACACTCCCAGAACAGAGCTGAAAACTCTGTGAATCAGAGAACCTCACAGCTCTCTTACATTTATGCTGAGAGAGATATGGTCCATTCCTTGATTATCTGGAGATGAATTTTGAGTCAGGTGACCCAAAGACCAGTTCAGGCACAGCTTTCTGAGGCTGTTCTGAGAAGCTGCAGGGCTGTCCTACTTGAAAAGTTATTACAATTACCAAAACCCTGGCTGTGAAAAGAAGCTTTCTGGCCCAAATTGTTAGGCTGACCTCCCCAAGGAACACCTCCCAGGCCTCACCTACAAGGATTTGCTATTACCTTCTCCTTGAGATCCTTCTCCTTGTATGGATCATTCCTGAAGAAACTCTTGCCTTCCATTCTCCAAGGTCCAAGAGATCTGCTTTATAGTCCTTGGCCATGTGATGGATCTGACTGAGACGTTATAGGGAATATTGATTTCATTTCCCCTAAATGAGTCTTCAAACTATGCTGGTTATGTTTGCGATCCTGTTTCAGAAATCTTCTCTCACCTTGAAACAACCATGCAGTTTCCCACTTCCCACTTCTGAGAAATGTTTGATCATCCCTCTCAAACTCAAAAAGGGTTTTGTCCACACAAACATTAGAAATTGTACAATGCTAGGTCAATGGAACCATAGAAATACTAAAATCAAATTTGGCTTAGGGGTACTTGAATGGAAAATATCCTGAAATTGCAAGGTCTTACAATAATACCTCTTCTTTCTTCCTCTGATGAGTTCAGTATTGGCCTCTGTCAGAAGCAATTGGTGCAACGCACAGGTGGATGGACCATTGGTCAGTATTGTTACGCCAGTTCTTAATTGTTTGATGTTCTGGTACGGATTTTTGCATCAACATTGATGCTTAATCTAATTTTTGGAAGGAGAAGATGTCAGGCTGCCTTTTCCATCAGTTCACACAGTCTATTTAGTTTTCCTAGGTTGTTTGGAATCTTGATGGGGTTTAATTGAAAATGTCAGAAGGGAACATTTTAATTTGACTGCATTTGATATTGTGGCTAATGCATCTGGCAACCATTGTAATTCAAAGCACACTTCACACTCCTCAACCAGCATTGTTATTATTTTAAAAGGTGAGAACTTTCATTGTTAACCTACATGGGGTGCTTAGAGTAGTTTATACTCTGTGCTGATTTTTTTTTTTTTTATATTTATATTATACTCTTCTTCAAGGGCAGCATCCAAAGTGTATTTTCTGCACTAATAAAGTTCCCACCTCAATCTTCAGGTTCCAAAAGATCACAAAATATCTTATATCTTTGGAGAGGCTTGATTTTTATTGTTGGTCCAAAAAGAGGGAGAAAAACAAACCAACCAAACAAAAAACCCCAAGCCTACAAACACAAACAGACACACAAAAAAAAAAAAAAAAGCAACCAAACAAAACCCGACAAAACATATGTTAGGATCAGCAAAATATAACTCCCTTATCAGAAAGTTCACACAGGATATAATAAAGTAAGAATCCGAGTTTCCAGTTCTCATTTAAACAGTTGTATAAAGATGTGCCACAAAAGACTGAAAGAATTGCAACACAGACTCCATAATTACTTTAAGTTTAGAGAGTTGTCTTGAAATAGATTCATGCTCTGAGTATGGTTTTCAAAAGTGTTTCCCATCTTCACATGAACTTTGGGGATCCCAATTTTCGGGTATAACAGAGCACAACAAACCTGCCTGAAAGCTTACACTTGTCCATCTTATAAGATTTGATACAGGAAACATAACCTCCAGTTTGCTCCAGTACAAAGTCCTTCTGTGGTTTTAATTTTAATTTTTTGCTCCCAGACTAAGGGCCTGGAACTGTCACAGCTCTATTCCTTGTAGTCACAACCAGCTGTTTTCCATCCCCTCCTGTGCGAATACAAACATGTTATTTTTACATAGATCTAGAAAATTTACAACACAGAATCAAGTAAGGATCATCTTTTTTTCCCTGGAAAGCATTCTGCCCTTGACAATTTTGCCTATCTTTATAGTATTTCAAGAAACTATTCTTTTTTTTTTTTTTCGGATTCCTGAAGAGGATTACATATGAATTGCTACAATCAGGAGCTTGGGATCTCCAGATAAAGATGATATTGTGCCTACCTATTTTTGGGCAGCCTAAAACATGCAAGTCTTTTTACTAGAGAAAATATGTAATAGTAAGGAGATTAGGCAAATATGAAGTCCACTTAAAGTTGAGGTAAATCATAGCATCAGCTCTCGATTCAGCTCAGTGTTTTAATAGCTGAAGTGTACATTGATATGAAGTCACTCATTTAGCAACATTTGCAACACATTGGCATTAGCTAGCAAGCCTTAATTTAAAAAAAAAAATAAAAGGAGAAAAAAGAATCACCCAGAGTGATTGATCTTTTGAAACGTTTGACCTATTTTCTTATCTCGTAGCTGTGCTTAGCTTAGAGTTGAAATATGTAGTCTGCACCTTCAGGTCATGACTACTCTGTAATTTAGTTTCCCTGAACAACTCAGTGTCTACTTGAAACATTACAAATTTGATTAAAAGAGAGAGACTCCAAAGAGTCTTGTTCAGTGACAGGAATCATGGTCCAGTTTCCTTTGAACTTAATGGAGAATAAGACCTGTTTCCTCAGTGTTTCAGCCACTGAATCATGGAATTCTGGAATGGTTTGGGCTGGAAAGGACCTTAAAGTTTATCTAGTTTCAACCCACCTGCCACAGGACACCTTCCATTAGACACTGTTATTCATGTATTTCCTCATTCTTGACATTAATGCACTGTTCAGTGCCACGCACTGCATCATTTCTAGCATTTTCTGATCAGTGTTTAATTGTTAATAAATCTTGAACTCAAAACAAGGTTTACAAAGCATGGCCAGTAAACACAATTGACAAAGAATGGGAATTCCCTCTCAGTCCCTACCAAAACACACACATCTTTTATGGATACCGTCAAAAAAACCTTTTTCTCCTCATGATCCAAGTCCAAATATTTCATAAATTCCAATGCAGCTATACCAGCAAAGAAGGGTCCCATAACATTAGTTATAAGACATTAATCTTGATGTCTTTATCACTAAGGACAACTGTACAAGATTTGAGTCTATATCCACAGTGTGATTCCCTTAAACCGTGGAGGGGTGAGAGTGGAGATATAGGAAGTTAAGGGCATTTTAGATAACATTTTTAAAGGAAAAAAAAAAAAAGGATTGTTCTAGTTTATTATGAGTTGGGATATTTCAAAATAAGTGCTTATTGTGCCACATTTTCAGGAAATCTAAAGGGAGATTCATACTTAAATAAAATAATCTGTTCAATCCAGTACAGAATATTTCATTCTTACTATTATTAACAGAAGTGATAGCAAGCAAGTTTTAATGAAATAACAAGTGATTGTTAAAAGCATTTTTATAACTAATGTTTAAAACCTTTTTATCCTTATCTTTTTAAAAATCAAGGGGCTTTCAAAATCTACACAAACACATAAAATATTTTGGTTGGCCTAACTCTATTAAACAGCAAAGCCAAAGAAAAGAATAAACCTTGTAACCAGATAAAATCTATACAATTCTTCCTCTAAATTAAATACTTTTCTTTATTAAATTTTGCAATACAAACTAATTTTCATTGATGGATATTTGTTATTATGTGAAAATACCAAGTTAATTTGTATTAAGTCTCTCCACTGTGACAAAATTTCTAGTGGTATGTACCCTAATATTTCTAGAAATAACATATAGATAGTACAATGATCACAAAAATATTAGGAAGGCAAAAAAATAAATGCAATATTGAAAATAATATTGCTGTTCTGGTTTTTTTTTCTTTTCTTTTTTTTTAGCAGACAACTTAATTAATATACTTGTTAAAGAATTTTTCTGAAAGAGAAATAGGTCCTCTTTAGGATAACTGCAATACAAAAAGTCTGCATATTGAGAGTTTTTCTTTTTTTTGTTAATATCTGTGAGGGAGAAGTTAAAATACTCCCCTACTCCTCTATGCTCCCCACCACGCACACACCTGAATTGCTGAGTCCAAGACAACAACAGCACCTAAAAAATCTGAAATTATTCATTAGAGTTTTGTTTGAGACTACCCTACGTTTTTCACGTTGTTCTGTCTGATGGGAATAACAGGTTGGGTTGGTCACCATGCCTTTTTTCTTCTAAATTAGCATGATTCATCCAAGAAGTCTGCAGCAACTTAATCATAGCTTGCCCTAGTCAGTGCGCAGCTCAGGCTACCGTAGATTACTGCTGATCTGACCCAAACCCCATGTTTCATTTGGAGCAGGGCTCTCCACTTCCTTGAGCATCAATAGAGATTATGCTGCATCAGTTTGCTCAGGAGCTGTGTAGCAGATCAATGGGCTTTACAATGGTATATTGAGGTGTAAAAATAATGTAGGAGAGACAAGGAAACAGTGGTTTTTGGGGACTGCCACCTGAACAATGCTTCTTTATATTTTAACAATTGAGGGGAAAAAAAAGAAAAAAAGAAATTTAACTTGAGGAAAAAAGTCTTTTGGTGGTCAGTTCACAAAGACTGAATATTTCCGTACTCCTCAGGAACTGGCACTTTCATTCACACTGTAAAGGATCTGAACACCAATTTTTCTGCTTGATGTCATGACAGTGATCATCGCACCAGTTTTCATGCTCACTTTCAGGATGTTTAGTGCCAGATAAGAAATGTGAGTACTCTTCAGAAAGGGTCTGTGTTGCCAGTTTCAACAGTCAAGCTCAAAAACAGCCTCAAGAGCAGAAACCTGGTTCCATGTGCACAAGAGAATAATTTCACTAATGGGATATTACAAAGTATTTCTCATGATGTGGTCATTCCATGGTCAGACTTCATTTACTGCTGTGAAACAGTTCAAGGTCCTTGGAATAATTGTGTCTGCCACCCTCCCTCGATCCTGGGAAGGTGGGTATTTGTGCATGTGTGCTGGGGAGTGAGGGAGATGCCTGCAGAGAACATAATCAGAGGAAGCCAGGGACTCACCAAAGTTGGAAGTGATTAGACAAACCCCGGGTTTAACATTTTCATCCTTTCCTGTATATCTTTCAGATTTGTTCTAGTATCAGACAGAGCAGCAATGCATTTATCTCAATCCCCAGTGCTATATGCCATTGCCAACATTATCTCTACATCCTTTGATAATTCGTCATCTGCTGTCCCTGGGAAATCTGATCCCTGATTTTAGACAAACCTCTGCTCCCTTCACTTGTAAATACAAACCTCAACCTAAGAAGAAATCTCCTGCTTTGCAGTCCATGTGTCTCTAATTCATGGCTAGCATTATGAAGATTATAATGATTTTTCTTTTATCTCTGCTCAGCTAATACACTAGTGATTGGGGAGAAAACAGAATATTTTAGTTGAGATCCTCTATGTTGTTTGACACTCTGTGGTTGCTTCTATTTTTCATTCAGCTTCAGATTCTTGGGGAGAACTAAACCCAGCGCAGCCTTTGATCTTTTTGACTGGTTTCCTCAGTGGATGAAGCAGCCTTATAAAAAGGGCACAAGTCCTTTTTAAATGATAACATGCTGTACATTTTCTATCTCATTCAGCACCAGGGTGTTTGCAAAAAGCTCACCATCAGTATTCCAGCCTGTTTTTATGTGGGTCTCTATTATCTACAAAAAACACTTCCTGATCTGCTTTCTCAGAAGGTCCATATTAATTTGCTATGATCATTTCATTTTCTACGCTTTCCTTCACCTCGCATTAGTTTCTGCTGAGGCAAGCAAACTGTATGTGCTATTTTTGTCTGCAAGCAAAAGAGGTCTTTTTTGTCCCTTACTGTGACACATGTTCTCTTCTTTTTTTTTTCCCTTTTCTTTTTATTGTGCTTTTAAATTTCATGCCTTTGTATTTTAATATTCTTATCAGATTCTTTAATTTAACGAAGTCCTGGTTGTGCCATGCAGATTGCCTGGTGTAAAGTCTTACCACTTGTTCTGAGTAGTGTAATTCTGCTTTCCACATTATGTACTTGTGGGTTAGGCAATAGTCTCATGCTATTCCCTTGAATTTGTGAGGAAAATATTTATTAGAAGAGGTATTTCTGCTGTCCCAGGTCCATTCTTCATCTTAAGACACCATGTGTCTTCACATCCTATTTCTCTTCATGACATTTTTTTCTGGTACCACCCTCTTGAGAAACGTATTTGAAAAGTTCAGTAGCTCCATAAAACAAAAATTAACCAGACAATTGCTTTATTTTCATTGCATGGCAAATCTGTAGATGACGTAATGTTTTTATCCCGGCATTTCACTGGATGAGCAGCATATTCAGATATTACTTTTTCTCCATATTAAATGTCACATATTGTTTATCAAGATTATATTTATGTCAATTATTTTTATTCAGAATAATCAGCAATAATAACCTGAACCCATGCTACTCCAAAAGCTGGCTACAGCCACAGTATTCATGAAGATTTTCTACCAGTTGATTTCACTAATCACTTGAAAAAGAAAATGGAAATCTGCTTAAGTTCTTGGTTATCCTCTCTACATATGTATGGGAACCGGTTTTCTCCATTCTATCAAAAACATCTTGGTTTAGCCTCAAATAGAATAAAGTCCTTAAAAAATAAATATAAAATGAAAATACAAGAGGAAGAGTAGTTTTTTCTTCAAAATAAACAAAAGTACTCAATTTTTATTATTAAATTATCTGTCATAGGCTAATCTTGCATTGACATTTGCTCAAATACTTTTTGAAATGGAAAATATTATTTGCTTCAACCACCTCAAAAAAGTAAGTCCACAGCTTTTTCTTTTGCCACCAGAAAACAACAATAACAACAACAAATCGATGAATACAGCCCTTTTCTGTGAAAGGTTTCAGTTTCAATGAATCACCTTCTTCTGATGAAAAAGTGTTTTGTTGAAAAAGTTGCACCCCACTCTGTTTACTGTAGTGGCTTAGTTCTGGATGAATGATTCCAGCAATCAGGATGGCAGAGGAGAATATAATCTGCAGGGCTATTGACTACTTGTTGAAGTCCAAAGAGAAGTTAACAATAAAACCTGCTTCAATGTACATTTAAGCCAGCTTGAGCAGAGAGAGGCTTATCATAGGCCTCAAGGGGATGGAGGCTTCTATTTAGCTCACCTAGCAGGGCGGCTGCAGACCCCTTTTTGAAAGGGCTGCTTGCACCTAAAGCCTGAAAGATCCATCCTATTTCATGCAGGATGCTTAGTTTCATCACCCATGTAAGACCATGAGAACTGGGGGTGCTGGAAGCAGTGCTCCAGGTGTGCTTGTACCCCTGAAGAGCCCAGACCACATCAAATTCAGCTGAAGGAATAGTTTTAAGACCTGATATTAGGTTCAGAACAGAAGTCTAGCTGTGAAGCACACTGTGAAAACTTAGTGTGCTTCATTTTTTCTTTCATGTTTGGCAATGTAAGATCTCATAAATAAATAAATAGATAAATAAATTTTTGAATGCTAACAAGTCAAAAACAAACACAGCAGAGGAAGGTAAAACCAGTAGAAAACATTCAGGTGTTTGAACTGAACGTTTAGTATAGGAGAACAATATTTTTGCTCTAAAAAAACCCTACATTAAATAATCCAGAGTAACAAAAGAAACCCCAAAGTGCTACAAGTAGAGTAACCACCTTATAACCGATCACTGTGGCAACGGACACAGACGTAAAAATTTCCTTTTGTTGCTCACTTAGCACTGTCATTTAGTCCCACTCATGAAAGGCTGTTTTAGAAGAATGGACATAGTTCACCATGAAAAGAAAGAAGAAAGGCTAGAGAAAGGAGAAAGTCAGTTGTAGTTATTATTTATCATTACAGTCCCCTGATCCACTAAGCATCTTTTCCACTAAGCTCATTTTAAGACTTTCTCCTGCTCCATCTTCCCCGCTGGAAACACCTCAAAGAAACAGGGTCATAAGGAAAAAAAGGTAGGAAAGAAAAACAGAACAATTACATGAACCAGAAAAAATTACTAGAATAGCTAAAAATAGACATGAGGATTTCAGAGTGTCCCATTTTTACTAGTGATGCAGTCAATTGTATACTAATATGAGTCATTGTGGATGTCCTTTGTAAAAAAAGTACATTAGATACATAAAAGCCTTTTCTTGTTTTGTTTCACGTTCCTTTCTGAGGAATGTTCTGCAGGGGACATCTGCCTATGATTCATCATATTTTTAGCTGCCCATCTTTTACATCTGAGAGAAGCTTCAATTAAAGTCTGTCTCCTGTAGAGAGCATTAGCAGCAGCCAAGGTGGCAACGGGGCTTCCTGTTTTAGGAGGTGAACACAAAGTCACTTTCAGACATGTAAATAAAATAATTTAGAAAAATAATGAAGAGAAATGGTATTGTTTGCAGAGGTCACAATGGGCCTCAGAGGCCAGCATAGGCTACTCAAACTTTGTTTGAGTATTAACTCTTTAAATTCTTGCACAGAGGTTATGGATACAAGTATTCTCCTCTTTTTTTACATTTTCCCTGTGGCATGAGCTGCGTTTCCTTTAGCTCCTGACAGACCAATCATCACTGACAATGGAGTATGAGAATCTCCCTCAGTTAATGTTGTGAAGGACTTCATCAGCTGTAAGTAAACATTGTCTCCAAGTCAGAAACAGCTCACCAGGTGCATATTTAAAACTTTATTTGCAAGCTCCTTGTCTAAGGAACAAGCCTTCTAGCAGCCACTTAGCACACAGAACATCTCCAGCTCCTACGGTGACATTTTTGAAGGAACACAGAGGTGACAGAGGTATCATAAGCAGTAGGTTGAACAATCAAACACTTGACACCTCACCAACCCTCTGCTTACATTTTTTCGTCTAGTCTTGGATATTAAATATATAAAAATGGATGGAGTGTCTGAATCACTTCAGTCATTCACAGATAACTATCAGGACTCATGGAGGATTTTGTGAAATAACTGCACTTTATTTTCTTTGTGACCTGAATTTGAATACATGATACCCAACCTACAAACTGGGTTACCAAAAGAGTAATTTAGCCTAGCATTTAAATTACACAATTATGGGCACTGCTATTGTCAACCTGGAAAGTTAAGAGCGTTCTGACAGAATATCTTGAAAACTGGATACCTGAAAGGAATTGCAACTCCATCCTTAAACACCTCCTAGTTTGTGACACTATCAATTACTTTTCCTTTTTTAATTATTTTTGTATTTTTTTTATTTATCACGTGAATACATGATATGTACACTTTGTCCTGAAATTGTAAAAGTTGTTCATTAATTGATGAATTATTGAGGACCTGTTGTCTATTTCCTTTTCTTAAAAAATACAAGACACAAAGATATTAATGTGCTCACCTAACACAGGGATCTGGGACATTTAATGTTTTATGTAATATGATTTATTCTGTAATACTACTTTTTTTTTCTCAGAAGTCTCAGAGTGAGTTTCTCAATCCCTTTTGGATCCTCTAAGTACTTCTATAATGTAAATAATAGTAAATAGATTTTTTTTTTTTCTCCTGTCAAGACAATCTAATTTGGACTCTTCCATCACACTTATCACTGGGATACCTGACAAGTTGTCCAGTTGCTTTTGAAATTCTTGGCAAAGAATCCTAATTTAACCCAGAAGAAAACTAGCCTGGCTCCCATTAATGTCATTGAAAGGTGGGGATGCTCAGACCAAAATAGAATTAGGTATAATATGCCCAGAAGTCATATTCTTTCTTTCAAATAGTAGGATTTTTTTACACATGATAAAAGGTAGAGAACACTAGAAATGCATTCCCCTTCTATTTATCAGATTGAAGATCCTTTGTAATCTTGGAAAAAAGGGTGGATATGTTTTTTTCTTGAGTAGAAGAAATTCAGGTTCGTATTTTAGTGTCTGTAAAGTTCCATTTTAATTACGGGAAAATAATTTGAGGGAGATTGGTAATAGGCAAAACTTTGAGACCTTTTGTTCTTTAGTGCAGTGAAGGAAACCTCATTAGACAGGATTTTCTTAGTTAGCAGGGCTTCAGGGTTAATGAGCTGTGAGTGATAATATATAGTAGTAATCCCTCATGACTATAACAAGTTGTATTTTATAAACTTCTTAATCTCAGTAGTGAAAGAAATGTGGGGTAAGGGAAAAGAGAAGAAACTAATTTTCAGGGCTCAGGGAAATTCCAGTCATTTTACTCCCTGTGTGGAAGTTGTTTGGGAAAAAACCCTACAGATACCACATGGGCAAAGAATAGGATTATTGCCTTTATAGTTACATAAATGTACCCAGAATGACAGGTCTAAGCATTTCCTGAACAACCTTTCTAGGTAGACAAAGCTAGCTACATGTGGCAAAGAGAAATGCAAGAGAATCTCTTTGATGAAGAGTAAATAGAAACCAGTCATTTTGTAGGTAGTTTAGGGATAAGGGCAAGAGACACTAAAAAAAAAATTCCATTATTAAAAAAAGAAGTAAAAAAATAGAGTAGATATGCAATTGTTACTGCAAACTCTCCTGGAAGGAGCCTGATAAGTGGGGATGATGCCCAGCACCCCTTTTGCACATAGTGACAGCAAGGAACATCAAAATGACGTTCAGAAAGGTTGTCATTCTCCTAAACCACCTCAAAACATCTTGGAAGTGCTACCTTCAGCCAGCAGAAACAAAAGTGTGCATTCTATACCTACCTGGAAGGCTCTTTGTTCTGTTGATGGTGTCACTGAATTTCCCTGGACTGGGTTAGCTTTCTTTTCTTAGAACTCTCTGCTGGAAATATTACAGACTTTTTCCAGCAGAAGAAACGTGAAAACCCAGTACTTTCAGAAGAAGTTAAAAAAACCTGTCTCTTCTTACCATTCGGTCTATTTTGTGAACCAATCCATCAGATTCCTTCAGTCAAGGGATGAGTGCCCCAGTTAAATTAAGCAAATTAGTATCCCTCCCAAGACCTGGTCACCAGCAAAAATCTTGGGGCACATTATGATATTCTTTTCTGGGGCTTGAGCAGGAGAATATACTTCAGTCTTCCTGTACGTCCTGGGTTGCAGTGTATTCTACTGCCATCCTCATGAGCTGTTGAAATTAGGAGGGGCAGTGTTTCCTTGCCTCCTTCCCCCAGACTATCTTGCTGTTAATGGCCCATCATTGTCCTGCCACATGACTCAGAGATAACTCCCTCCGGACTATCTTCTGTTAATGAGCCTAATCAGCACTTGGCCTCATGACTCATTATCCCATTGTGAGATGCTCCACCCAGAGGGAGGAACCAAGCATTCCATCCTGGATATAATCTGAGATTCCAAATACCACAGACACCCTTTCCACTGGATTCCCAGAGGACAGGAGCTACATCACCACCACTGGACCTTCTGAGGAAGAGCAGACCCTTCCTACAGGATCACTGCTTTGACAGAACCACATCCACCACTTCAGGAGGACTGCAGCCACCATCTGTGTTTTCTGCCTTTATTTTTTTTTTTAATTTCCTTATTAAATTGTTTTCTGACATGGTGTCTCCTACTGGTTTGTTTTCAAACTACTACACTGTATTATAAGCTTTATATTGTCAAAGAGAAAAGTTTAGATCAATTGGAAGTACAAATATTTTGATGATTTTTTTTTTTTAACACCAGTGTTTATTTAGCTTTTAATCTAAAGTAATACTATACACAAATGTTTATATTTTTCTACAGTTGCTTATTAACAAGACTCCTCTGGAAGACTTTATAAATATCAACACTGGTATCTGTGACCCTTCAGAAATTTTTTCAGCTGAGAGTAATACTTAAGACATGAGCAATCTCAGGTGCCACTATTTAACATTTGTGAGGGATATTTGTGTAATAATTTTAGCTTTTTAGGGAAATGTTGCCAGCACTAATCCTTCCAATGCCCATATGAGTACAGCAGTAAGCATTAATATTGAGATGGTGTAAGTCACTGTGCTGTCATTGACTAGGACTGGTTGAATTTTCCTTTCAAAACTGGCTTTCCAGACAAAATTAGATTTTCTGTTACTTACATGTTAAAAGGATCTGCTTTTTGGGGAAAAACAGTTTTGAAGGAAAAAATTAAGGAACATATATAGTGGACTAAAAAATGGATATTTTACTTCTGATCATTCACTGTGATTTTTAGGGGAATTGTTCATCAGGTGCTGCACCTTCCTTTAGGAGACAAGCTCTTCAGCTGTATTTCACCCTTCAGGATGTGCTCTTGAAAAAACAATAGATATTTCAACATAGCCATTTTGATTTCTTGTTTAAAAGAAAAAGCAAACATCACAGGATGTTTCTAATGAAATAACTGGTCAAAGTTTTCTAAAGGAAGGTTGTGATTGTCTGGTTGGCCACAGATTTCCCACAAGCCACTTACTTTGAAGCACTTCACCAAGGCTATAAATACAAGACTTTTAATGGAAGTGGTTTAAGTCGTTTGATGAACATGGAGAGCAGTGACATGGGAACAATGAGTCAGGTGAGTTTTGTTTTATTTTGATATTTAATTTGAAAATAATTCACACCATCTGAAAGAAGATGAAAAGAAGACAACCATTTTGCTTGCTATAGTTTGGAGGAAAGCATGTTATTTTTCCTAAATTAAAGTCCAAATAACAATGCAGCAACACTAAATAGAATATTTGTTATATAGAGATATAAATATGTATAAGTGTGTGTGTGTATTTATAAATATATATATTGAGAAGTAATTTGCTTGTACTTTGAAATAAGAGCCTGGAAGGTGAAATAGCTTTTTATGATTTGAATTGGTTTAAGATTTTAAGACTTTAATTTGTATATGACAAATCATTTTACAAGGGGAAGCAACAGCACTGCAACATTAACAATAAATTAAGAAACTTCCCTAAATTCTCTAAGTGTTATAAATGAGGACAAGGCTCTTGTTGGCATTGGTAGACTCCGAATTAAGGCTGTGGCAAGAACAATTACTCTCATGGTGTCCTATTCAAGTAAACAATGTAAGCAAGAGGTTCTGCATAGATTGGAGCATATGTTTTAAGTTAAAGACATGCTGAAATGTTGTCCTGAACAGGGATGTTTCCCTAAAGTAAGGCTATGGGCTAGCTGCCCAGTTTGCAATATAATATGAAGAGAGCGAGTAAAGTCATACAGAGAAAAAGTGTAAGGAAAAACAGTCTGGGAAATGCAAAACATACAGGGCCAGAGAGGTACCATTGTTTGTAATAAAAGATCGAAATACCTTGGAACAAAACTCTTGAAATAAATTTGGAAATAAAGTGTAATATTACCACAGAGTCATATTGTCAGTAGCAAGAGTGTTGGAGAGGGGGGGGGAAAAAAAAGAAAGAGAAAAAACCGAGTGGTAATATTTTAAAGGGTAACCAATGCTCACTAGCAGCTGCAGTAAGACATTAAGTAATAGAGCACACTAATGTTAACAGCTCTCTTGGTAAGAGTGGTAAATGAAATAAACCTCAGCATTCGGTGTATCATTAATCTATAGTGAATAATGGCACTGGTAGTGTAAGGAGATTAAAAAGGGCATTGTAAACATTTGTGGCTGTATAATATACAAATTAAAAATGTGTGAACGCTTGCAGCTGCATAATCTACAAATTAAAAAGTGTAATAGCATAGCATTAATTACTGGCTGATCAATTCACCCATAATTGCTGGCATGTAGATGAACAATTACAGGTCCGAAATGTTATTTGAGAAAGAGACATTGACCTTGGAACCATAAGAAATGATAATATGTTATAAGGTAATACAGGCCTGTGTCAAAATCCTCTATCAGTGTATGTTCTTGCAGGCTAGTTTGCTAGCAGCCCTAATCATACTTTTCCCCCTATGTTACTGTGACTGAAGTAGACCATTTTCTGCCTAAGAGAAATATCTGACTGCTCAGTATTTCCTGTAGTCACTGTATATGATGCTTACACGCATGGGACAGATTTGCTGGCCTTCTGTGGTGGGGCTATGACATGGGTGGACGCAAAAAAAGCAACTGACATCACCTACCTGGGCTTGTGCAAAGCATTTGAGACTGACCTGCACAACATCATTCTCTGTAAACAAGAAAGAAGAGATTTGACAGCTGGACCACTGGGTGGATGAGTCGCTGCCTTGAAGGTCACGCTCAAAGGGTTGTGGTCAGTGGTTCAATGTCCAAGTGGAGAAAAGTGGCGAGTGGTGTCTCTCAGGGGTTGGTATTGGGACCAGAGCAGTTCAACATCTTTGTCAGTGACATGCACAGTGGGAGAAGGTGAATTTTTGGGTATGCAATGACAAGCCTCTGCTCTGTATAAGACAGGGGGGTGAACCATCACCACCAGAAGCTATGGGCCTGGCTTTGAGGCCAGTGAGAGGCAAATCCTGCAAGGTGGTGTTTTTTATCGTGGCATTGTCTTACCTTACACAACTCAATTGTAAAACTCCTCTCCCCTCCCCCCAGGGAAGGTCCTGAAGGTTTTTATCCCTCCTGATAGGGCATAACTGGCCACACTGTGCCAACATGCAATGCAGCTGTCACATCTTAGAAGGTGTCAAAACCTATCCGAGACTCTCAAAGCACCCCCAGACTAATTTCTGGGGCCTTCCACCAGAGGTACCTGGGCATTCCCACCAAGCCTAAGCATATTTTAACTCATGAGACTTCGTGTTCTGGGCGCTTTTTCCCCACTCCCAACAGATCAAGATGGCAACCATCACTTCAACCAATGAATATCTAAATTGCAACAATCAAGTCTCGTTGTGAGACCCATGGGTGGTGATATGTTTATAGTCTCTCTTTCTTTCTCTCTCTCTCTCTCTCTCTCTCTCTTTCTTCCTTTCTTTCTTCCCTTCTTTTCCCTTACACAATTTCTTAAGAATTATCTTTACACTTTCATATCACTATATTACTATAGGTAATAACAATTAAAATTGTTTGTTATTAAAATCATACCTGATTTCCGATGGAACCAAATTATCCTAAAATTAACCCACATATATATATATATACGAACACCAACCACTCACTGTTGTTTTACTCTAATCCACCCCAAGTGATCCATTAACAAGAACCTGGGTTGCCCTTACCTTCAGATGCAGGTCATTACAAGAGCAGCCCTGAGGAGAGAATGCAGCTAGAAAAGCTGCAACAGGTAAGAAATCTTGAACCTAAAGGTAGAAAGACAGAGCTTTGCATAAGACAGTCGTGGGTGGGAGAGTGGAGGTATGGCTGACCTAAGACCACAGATGGGAAGCAATAAGAGACTAGTCTTGAAAAGGGAGAGGATATAATTAAATCTTTTCATGTGTAGGCACTAGTTATATCATCCTTAATTACATACTGCTTTTCTACTAGAGGCAAAAACCGCAGTGGTTTGTAGATGGATGTTATTGCATAATTAAGAGCAGACAAATCTGACATTTCCTTGCTTTAGTTGCAACAGTAATAACTTTTCTAATGTAATGCATAAAATTTATATACAACATTTAGGCCATGATTCTGCACATTATATCCTCTTGCTAATTACTTAAATAACTCCACTCATTTTAATGTCACTTCCATAGAGTTAAAATCAATCCTATGTACATGCAGAAAGTTGCATTGGTCCTCATCTCAGTCCAGAGACATTTGTAATTCTGTTCCTTGTCCACAGTTTAAACTTCCTGTACGTCCCTATATGCAGTCTTGCTTGATTATACAGTTTACCTCCCATCTACATAATTTCATGTTTTTCTTTCATGACATCAGGAAAAATCTGAGAGTCTGTGCAAGAGAAGAACACCAATAATTGGTGAATAGCAATATTTATTGTTATTATATAATATTGCCAAATACAATATTGGCAATAGCAGAGTACATTTGGAATGTTATTTCTCTCAAAAGAAAATTTAGTAGTAAGTTCAGTAGAACTCCCCTAACTAAGGAAAAGCCCTCTTGCAACCAAAAAGCATATGACCCCAATACTCTGCTCTATGGACTGGCTCTCCAAAAAATACAAAATCAAATTCAAGGTCTTAGGCCTGATGGTCACTGCTCTCCATGGCTTCTGCAGAGCTCATCTGAGAAATTACATCTTCCTGTGCAGCACTGTCTGTCCATAACAAAAAACAGTAACTCTGACCCTGGGAGTGAGACCTGAAAGTGCTGAGGGTATGTGTGCAGAGAGTCCCAAAACACATCACTGAGTCCAAGAAATGCAACTTTTCCAGCAAAAGCATAAAGGAAGAAAAGCAAAACCCCCCTCAGACTCACTGGCTTTATTCAGTTTAGTTCTCTTCTCTTCAGCAGGGATTATCTGCAAAGAGTCTGAGACACTGGAATGAGACTGGAACTTGTAGACTTTCACATTTTGTGTAGTTTTTTTACCACAGATTTTCATCTCTTTAAATAAAGTTGCTAGTTCAGATCACCCATTGGAAAGAGGAGGTGGTCATTCACTGGAAATGCCAGTTCACCCTCATTAGGTGGTGGAAAGCTTTGTGTCTTTGCTGGAAACTGACGCTCATCTCACTTTCTTGCACATGTTCTCTGCATGCTGCTGGTGGACACTGGTGCCATGGGCCCCAAGGGCGTGTATGTGGAAATCCTTAGATATCATCAGGACCATTTTTATAAATTTCACATATCTTTTTACCTCATATTGACCTGTGATTCCATGTTGCATCCAAAGACATTAAATAGTGTGTATCTTATGTATGAGACACATTAATTCTTGTCCTTGGGTCTTTTGTGAAATATGATTTGGCATGTAACAGCACGTCCTTTTAGGGAAAAGTATTTTCCACAAGACAAAAAAAAAGGTAAAAGAACATTTCACACCTTTTATTTATAACTTCTTTTAGAGTTTGGGTATTTTTTCTGAGAAAACTTGAAGAATTTCTTTTTTTTTCCTACAAAAAAAAAAATTCAAAAGAAAAATTGATTATTGGACAAGAATAATAAAATAGTAAGGAAAAAACAACCTAAAATATGTTAATAAAAATGTGTATTTAAAAAAAAAAAAAACCTTTCAATTTATATTTTCAATTTTTGTTGATTCTATCAGAAGATAGAATTTTTGGGGTTGTTCCTGCTAGCTATAGGTTCATTGCCTTGTTCTTTACAGCTTTATAGGAATAATTTTGTGAAGGCAGTTCAGAAGCCCAGACTGGACTAAATCTGTACTTTCAGGCTAAAACAAAGTAGTAAGTACCCTTGGGTTATCCATGAATGTCTCAAAACCTAAAGTCAAAGGGGAGAAAATATTAAATATAACCAGACCTTTTGACCGCTGATGGTGACTTTTAAATGATTCAGGTTCTGGACAGTCAGTTTGATATACATTGTTCAACCATGTATTTGTGAAATACAAAAGGTCTACTCGCCGAAAAACTGCCCTTGCTGCCCCTAAAGGTACATCAAATTATATTGTGTTGTGTGGATGGTTATCTTTTAAGATGCAAAGGTACCAATCATTCTGATATATATATATATACACACACATATATAGAGCTAAGATGAGGCTGAAGGAGTGCAAAAAACTGCTTTTTCAGAAATTCTGGCCTCATGTCTTCTATGACATGTGATTATAATTGCCATATTAACAATTAGGATTTAATGGTGGCTATCTCTTCTGAATGTTACAATTGACAGAGAAAAGGGTATTTTGGTGGAAGAATGCTTGATGGTAAGAAAATGTTGAGATCTGCCATCAAAGATGGTGTTTTCATTGCTATTAAAACCTTCTCTGTGATGTCCCTGAGCTATGCAGAGCACCATGAACAGAAAGAACCATAGGGAGGGAGCAATATCTTTACAAGTCTGATGTAGTTGTATGCTCAAGTCACCTTAAAATATGTAAGACCAATATTTAATAAGACCAGATCCTTCATCTCTTCTTGAGCAGAACATCCTTGGAAAAGCAATGAGTCCCTTTTAAATATACCTTCTTTGGGGTTTGTTCATCATCAGGAAACAGGACTGAATTTCAGCAGTAAGAGTGATGGTAATTGGTAATTTTGGTTTCACTCCCCACTTTTACAAAAGAAAGACAGTATCTCCTGAAAGATTATGAAACGTTAGATTTTCCCTATAAATCTTCCTACAGATAAAGGGAAAATGATTGTGAAAAGCCAATGAATTTTTTTTTTTTTTTTTTTTTTTTTTTTTTTTTTTTTTTTTTCATATTTTCAGTGTTATTCATATAATGCTGCACACCTTGGTTTCAGGTAGAGTGTCTCATGGTTCAAGTAAAAAAAACCCACTGTGTTTTATATCTGAAATTAGACTTATGTAATGAATAAATCTTTTTAATGTCTTCATCACCAGTTTTTACTCATTCACTCTCTAAAATTACTGCAAGACTTGCCCAATCCCCATATCATCTAGAAATCATCAGTCACATTGAAATGACCCAAATCTTAGCTCATCACCATTTTTGATGTGATGTTATCTGATGTGTCCGTCACCATGGAGCTGTGACAGTGATAGGTACCCCTCACCCTCAAGGGCTGCACTTTAACCACAAAGCATTTGACCATCAGTGCTGGTTTGTGTTTCAGGGAAGTGATGGTTCATGTTGTGTCTGATGGGGAAGAAGAAATTTGAAGAGAAGAGAGTCTTCCGGTCAAAATCATTAAGGAAGCCCTTGTGGAGCCAGCCACACAGAAGATGTTGGTTGTTATGTGGCAATCAGCTGATTTTACAGCTCCCTTTACACATAAGTAGATTGAGCCTCTGCTTAAAAAGGGAAGGAAGGGTAGAGAAACATGAGGCAAGACTTCTCTTTCACAGCATTTGTGTATCGTGCTATGAGAATGAAGAGAAAATAAAACAACTAAGACCAGATGCAGATCTTACCCTATGCAATCATCATGACAGGCAGTTTATACAGTGGTAAGGAGTGTTTCTGTCCAATATTTAACAAATGTTTCCAGGACACTGATGTCTATTGTACTGTGTTTATATTCATTAGATTCTGGAATGGTTATCCTGTTTTATACATTGATGGCTTTTAGATGGACTGAAATTTTATATAAATTCTCTTCTCTCAAAAGCTGCAGATGAAGGGGAGAAGAGAGAATGAGCTGTGTTATTGAGGTGTTTTATAACATTCAGGGAAGGGTATAAAAAATTATTTAGACTCTAATATTGGTCACAGAATATATGTGCAGATTTTAAATTAAAGCCACAAAGAAACAGAGATTTCAAGATAAAAACATTAGTTCTTTCTTTACCGGTCTTTCTCTTCAGCCACATCCTTTGAAATACGTGATAGCCAAGGTGGTCCTAAAGCTGTATGAAATCAGGGGGACTTCAGAGCTCCAGAGAGAGAGTAACATCACACTCTGCTGCACCAGCTCTTCAGCCAGAGGCGTACCACAGTGGGATGTTCTCAAGCAACAAGTAGTCCAGAAGGAATATTGTGTTTGCACCTCTTGGATTGGTGGAATGGTTGGCCATTATATCAAAGCCTTAAAGGATTATTTCTACAGAGATTTTTTGAGGGTCAAATGACAGTCTGGCCATGACATCCACCTCTATGATCTTGCCAGTGTTGAATGCAGGAGAGGATGTGTGGCATGGAAATACCACTGAGACATAGCAGATCAGCCTTTGGTTGCTAAATGGCCCAAAATATCTAAGTTTAGACCAAGCATACAGGTTTTTAAACAGAATGCTGGTGAAAGACACTGCTTTACAAAGGATACCAACCTTGCACCTTATTCCTAGCATAACACATACCACATATTACATTTATTCTTCCTTTTTTTCTTTTTTTTTTTTTTATAGTCTGAATTCAACTTTAGGGGTCATATCAGTCTTAA
This sequence comes from Corvus cornix cornix, assembly GCF_000738735.6. Lineage (NCBI taxonomy): Eukaryota > Metazoa > Chordata > Aves > Passeriformes > Corvidae > Corvus > Corvus cornix. The sequence goes on from NC_046357.1 coordinate 19,194,696, forward strand.
AGTCATTGGCATCAAGAGGCAGAGCTGAATTTTCAAAACATTTGTAACACCTGACTCCCACAGCTAAAACAAAGTTGTTTTAAAAATATGGTCCTCAGACTGTATAAGCTTATATCAACTTCCCCCCCCACCCCTGTGAAGTGTGGCTTAGAAGTCACAGCTGGCACATTAGAAAAAAGAAATACAGTAAAATGAATAAAATATACTCTCATTCACAATTTCCTAGAGGCTCCTTGGTTGTTAATTGAAACTTTTGTCTACTTTATTGAACAATAAAAGTGACAGAAACTACTCTCAGGTGTCCTTCAGTATTAAAAAGAGGATAAAGGGTTCCTAGCAAAGGTGACAGAAATTAATGTGGTGAGCCCAGCTATCAAACATTTTGATATGTGAATTGCCTGATATTTCTATAATGCCTTCTTATGATTGGAAATGTTATCGCTTCTATTGAATCAATAGAAAATGTTAAAGCTCCGTGGAACCCCAATTACAAAATAAAGCTAGAAGGTTAACATCTGGGACCAGCAGAGATAGAAACAATTTCTATTGTCATACCTTTCTGACAAGTAAATGTCAGAAACATAACACCTTCCGCCAGTCTCAGTACCGAGCACATGTAAAAGAGTGATTGCAAGGCAGTCTCAAGTCAAATCACCTGTCATCTCAGTTTTGACATGGAATTACTTTTGTTTTATGCATCTATTAACCTTGAACTATCAGCATTTGTTTTAATGTTCTGGTCTGAAGTGACCTAAATGTACTTCTTTAATGCACTTACTGCTGTAGCTAAAAGGGGGAAAGAACAGGGGGGAAAAAAACCTATTAAGAGGGGGTGGGGGAAGTTGTCTATGGCTTCTGTGGCATCCCTGGCAGTGCAGCACCCTCTTTTCCAGCTCTTCCCTAGGGGTAGAAATCTCAGGCATTCACCTCGCAAAAAATGTGTGAGAGCCCAGAAGTGTCAGCAGCATCTTGTACAATGTTTCTGGCCTACAGTCTGATGCTGTACTTCCCATTTTTTGTCACACCAGGGCTTGAGGAAAGGTAGATGGAAGGATAGAGGATGCAGAGCCCTCCATATGTTGCAAGAAAATCAAAGATGTCTGCAGTCCCAGGCGTGGTGACGGCTGAGACATCTCATAAATATCAAAAAAGTTAGGTCTGAAAAACTGCATGTCTGATCTAAATTCTGGAGTCACATATAGAGATGTTGGTGGTCTTCTCCAACGAGGACAGACCACAGCAGTACATTGTTAGCTGGATATTAGAATATGAGAAATTAAAAATTACACTAGATGAACTTTTTAGAGACTGTCCCCAATTTCCACTAGCCTAAAGATAATCCAATCCAAAATAAAAAGATTTGAAATTACCAATGCCAACCATCCCTGAGCAAAGAGAAAACCTTTTCACCCATAAGATTTACACTGTGCCCCCCAGATTAATTTCCCTGTAGTGCAAAAAAAGAAGAGTGTCCTTGAACCACCAACTGAACAAATTATGAACAAATTATGTCCCGATTAACAAATTATTTGTTGGTTGGAACAATTTATCCTTAAGAAAACACAATTTTAAGCTCAGCTTTGGAAGTTGACTGCCTAGAAAAATCCTTTTCATTGGAAGATGCCGCCTTTTGATCCTAAATCTTGTCTGGACATACTGCAGATTTTTAGGCATGTTTAAGTTATTCTTAGAGCTCCTATTGCCACACTGCTTGGGCATCTTATACACTTTAATACGGCAATCCTCAAATCTTTCTGAAGGACAATTTTTGTTAGAGGAATCTAAATTCCAGAGCTCTGGTCCATCAATTATGTTAATAGCAGTAAGATCCTACTGCTTGACAATGACTTTTGAGTATAAAAATTTGGAAATCTAGCATAGTTAGAAAGGGTCAAATATTTGTACAGGTCAAATATATGGGGAAGAGTATAACAGAGCTTTCAAAAGCATCAAAATAGTTCAGTGTTCATTTCAAACTGTCACTCCTCTGGTATCCAATCAGACTTGCTCATTTAAATATCTTGTTATTATTTGTATGCAAACTGCCACCTTCATCCCCTTCTAGGAAGATTTTTACTGTTATCTTGCACCTCAGAGCATTTTCTTAGAAAATGTTCTCTGCTAAATCACTATATGTCATTTTTCAGGGAGCTGCATTGTCCCTGGAATGTGCGACTTTCTGGGGTTAAAAGAGTTCTTTTCATAACCTGTTCTTTTTCAAGGTTTTGTCTCTTCTAAACCAAAAAAAAAAAAAAAAAAAAAAAGAGAAAAGAAAAAAAGAAAAATATTGTTTGAACACCATTCTGCTAATCAGTAGGGGATAAGAATCAACATGAACGTGGTCCCGAGACATAATTTAGGCTCCAATTATCTAATAACGTAATAGGATATTAGGCAAAGAATAACACTGGCTTATTTTCATTATTGCAGGGTTATCTTAATGAATTCAATAAATTTGTGCAGTCATTTAAGGATTTACAGAAAACATTTGGACAACAAAAAGCATGAAAATATGTAAACTTGCTACAGCTTGACACTACCATATATTTGTAATTAGTTGCTTTTAAGGCTTCAGAACTCCATTCTCCAGTGGATAATTTCTATGTAGATTGACTTGTCTTCTGAAGAGATAATCAGGGAGCAGATATATTCCCGTGTTTAAGTACATGTCTTTTGGGGAACCCTGTCACTGTGGCACACATGGAGTGGAAAACTCACTTATTCTGTGATAAAACATAATATTCTCTAATATTCACCACACTTATAAATCCAGCATATTGAAGCATTGGTCTCTCTTCACTCCTATTGAGATATTCTGGCATATACACAGTGCATAAGGATGACGAACCAGGCCATTAATATAGTCACAGTTGTATTTTTTATTCATACAAGGCTCCAAAATGTGAAGTTAGGAGTTTGTTATGTGGATGTACATTAATAAGCAAAATGGGGGTTCATAATAGAGCTTCAAGGTGCTAATGCAGCATGAATTAATGAATTAATAATTGTTATTAATTAAAAATAGAGCAGGATACTAGCCAACAATGCCTTACAAAAGTCTCAGCAGTCTCTCTGTCACACCTCACTTTTGGCTGTTTCTAGGGCTTTTGTACAGACTATGGGAATAAAGTTTGAGGAGAAGGAAGAGGAGAGGTGTGGAAAAGCAGTACCCTCAGAAAAGAAAGGGTGGTTGAAATGTGACAGAAGTAGAAGCAAATATAAGAAGATAAAGTTACTGTGGAAACTCCAAGAGGGAAAAGGCCCAGATGGCCTATGGAAATGATAAAATTAAACCTCAAATTGATGGTGATACTAAACTTGGGACTTGATTATCCTGACAGATGTGCATGCGACTCCCATTGACTTCAATAGGAGGTGTACGTGTGTCGCTGATGGGGAAACCAGACCTTAGAACCACTGAACTGTGTTCAGAGAAGGGGAGTGAACAAGAGGAATTAAAATCTCATGGTAAAAACAATGGCTTTAGCTCTGTTCAACCACCCATGGCTGAAAAATGTTGGTGAGCAAGAAAAGAAAGAGAAATCTCTTTCAAACTTAAAGCAGAGAAAGTCCACTACCTGGTGAAAAACTGCAGAAATCCCACGGAATCCATTCTCTCTTCCACCTTCTCAGTCTCCTTCTCCCACAAAGTGAGATTCAATCATTCATGCTGGTACAAGTGTGAGGTAACCTTATTAAAATATAGTGGTTTCACACCAGTTTACACCAGCTTTATTGACATGCAGACCCAGTTTGAGGGGTGTAAAGAAATACGAGATAATAACCTAAAATGGCTAAAAAGGGTCTTGTCTGAAAACATGAACAATAACTCTATGATTGAAAGGATGTGAACATTATGGCAACTTTAAGGGCTATTAAGCCAGTTCCTATGTGAATCTGTAGTGTGAATTGTGTAAGCATTTGGAATGTGTTGATGATAAAGGGATTCATAAAAGTTGTTATGCTGATTTTATGTTGATGGATGTTAGAATATAAGGTGAATTATTAACAAAGGAAAGTGAGACTAATGTTTAAGTGCTGTGATATATGTGTAATTGAAAGCAATTTCTTCTATAGAACAAGGAGATTGTGGGCATAAGTGAAACAAACTTTGAATTAAATGCAGGTGAAGTGGAATCTGTTGGGTTTTCAGAGCCAGGAAACAAAGGGAAAATAAACTTGCCCGAAAAACAAATATTACTGCTAGAAATAAATAATTTGCATTTATATAGAAACTTCTATTCAGAAAAAGCCCAAAGCAAGTTACCCACTTGCTAAAGCATTTATAAATAATGCTGTATACACAGACATGCATATACAATACCTTTTTCTAGGGATCATATGCCTTTCTTGCAGAAATGTTTTCAGTCACATAGCACTTCAATAACACCAATAAAAAGATTATTTGCATCTTAAGAGAGGAAAGCTGAAGAAGTCAGAGGTTAACTAGCTTTAACTTGATTCTGCTGAGGTCAAGAGCACAACTTTGCTAAAAGGAGTCCCATAAGTAGAGTCTGGTGTAAGCAGTGTCTCTGAAACCAGTGGGAATACTGGTGTTCCCTCTTGTGCCTAAAGATTCTTGTCCCAGTTTGGCACCAGCTGATGAGCCTAAGGTATTGAGCAGAAGAAAACATGAGTTCTTCCTTTCAGCTGTCAACGTGCCCACAGAAAATCCTGTGCCTGATTTTCTATCCCCTCACAGCAGTGATCCTGGCTGGCAGCAGTGAGGACTCGTACCTTAAGGAAAGCCAGGTGACTGGAATGTAGTCCTTTGAGGCTACCCTGATGGGAATGCTACAGATGTTGGGACTATGCCTTGCATATGTTATTGGCTGACAGCCAGCTGAGGCTGCTTTAGCTATGGACAGAAGGGGTACTTCAGTCAGCTGATCAGCAGCTATGGATTTTTAGTCCTGATGAATAAATGACGGTGTTGCAGCAATATTTTAATCAGTAAGAATTTGAAGTGACTGGCATAATCATGTCTCATGAGCACTGTAACCATCATGTATTAAAGTGGGTAAATACTTTGCATACCATCATGTGATCTGTACCTAAATGAATGGGACCAATTCAAATTCCAAATATCTGTGAAATCTAAACAGAGCCTAAACAAGAACCGAATGGAGTTGCAATGATTTAGCTAAGGGTCTGACCTAAAATCTGCATATATAATGATGATACTGTATTTTTACTGAGGAAGAAATATCCCTGAATTATTGCCCTCATTGTATTCTGCCATTTAGTAAAGGTGATTTTCCTAAAATTTTAGATCCAATTGATGTATTTATAGTTATTCTTATCATAGAAAACAGGTTTCTGGCAGAACACATAACAAGAAAATGTGGGGGAAAATAGCATAAATAAAACATTTACCTGATGTTTATAGAGCAGAAGAAAAAAATGATATGTAAATAATTTTTAAAAATCTTATTTAAGTGATTGTGTAACAAAGTAAGTGGCCTTTTCATTCCACTTAGAACAGATTCTTAAAGTTGTGCATAGTTTTAGCTGTTACTTGAAATAAAATTATCCAAGGGGCAGGAAACATTTATAATAAAATGGTGGCTTAGTGGAAGGACCAGTTAGATAGCAAAAATTTAACCTCTGCCCTAGGGTCCATTAACAATCAATCAGTACATGCTGCAAATCTAACTACTGGAACTCTTCTATATGTTAAGCTTTCATTTTTTGTCCCAAACAAGAGTTTTGTTATGAATAAATTAACTTTTTTTCCCCTGTTTCTGCTTGCTTTCCTTTTTCCTTCTTCCTATTGAAAACATACAAAAGAGAAAGTTAAAGATGCCTCAAAGCCGTTGATGTTTGGATTAGAGCCTCTGGGACTTTTTGTACTTCACTGAGCTATGCTAACAGTTTCCGCCATTTTTACACATGCCTAATTTTTTTCCCATTAATAATTTTGACAGTGAATAAAGGATATTGCACCTACTATTTAGGCACTGGTGAGTGGGATAAACCTTTTGTAGAGTGATACTAGTCAGAGTTCAAACTCCAGCCTCTCCCATAGCATTCACTCATCATTGGAATATACCCCAGTTAAACTGCACACATCAATCCTCCTGTCAGAGCTACCACTGGGTTTGGACACCCTGAATCACACTATCCAGGCTCCATAGAAAACCACACTTCCAGGAGAGTCATTCCATGGCCTGCAAAGCTAGTGCATTCTGGTTTGCCATCAAGGCTCCTCTTACGGTCTGATGACTTCAGCATACAATAATATTCAGAGGAAAATGTCTTTCTTTGATGTTGTCATAGGTTAGCAAGCATAGTCCCGGAAGGGACGTCCTTGCTAAGGGGTGCTTACAGTTTCCTCTGGGAACTGATAGAACCTATCAGCTGGCCAGTTTGAATATGGACAATTCTCTAAGCCACTTAAAGTTGTGATCACCTCTGTGATCCACATTTAAGAATAGGCAAACTCCCCCTCCAAGCTCTCTCTCGTTTCCGGCGCTGGGACAGGTGGCTGCAGGCCCCGAGCAGGGCCCAGTGGGCCCGGCCAGGCCCTGCTTGGGCCAGGCCGGGCCGGGCCACGGCCATCCTGAAGCCATGGACCTGTTCCAGCCATGGAACCCCTCCCACTGCCTTGCCGTGGGCAGCCGGAGCGGCTCGGCTCTCCCCCCTCTCCACTGCGATAACAAAAATTCAACATTCCAGCTGCAAAGCTGCAAGGCCGAGGTGAGATTAACCCTTTTTATTGCTGTGAAGAGCTGAAAACCTGAGGGAAGAGAGAGAGGAGATGCTTAAAGCTGAAATTCTGTTGTGAAGCTATGATATATCAGAGTATCCTGTTGTAATTTCATGAAGATCTGGGGGGTGGAGTGTTCAACTCGTAAGCAAAAGCACCTGCGCTGAGATAGGCAGATGCTGACGCAGCTGTAATTTCATGAGAAGTTTGGACAGGGAGAGATGAACCAGATGAGGACTTTTGCTCCAAATGGGAAAGGAGAAAACCTCAGTCCCTAGAGATGAACCAGATGAGGACTTTTGCTCCAAATGGGAAAGGAGAAAACCTCAGTTCCTAGAGGTGCTCCCAGAGATAGTCCTAACGATGAAGATGATGAAGACCCTTTGCTCCCAGGGAAGGAGAAGGGCCTCTGTTTTTGTTTCTGAACGGCTCAACCTTAAAATTGTACCCCAAAAAAACTTCAAGAGTGGACCCTCGAAAGCAGTTGCGGGAAAAGCTGCAAGTCGGGGGAAAGGACTCACACGCAGGCAGAGAGACTCCTCTTCCTAAATGGACTGAACAATATTTGGAAGTGGGCGGCTGTCTCGTTGTGATAATGTTTTCATAGCATGAGCAAGAAGAGACTTCTCTTTCTAAATGGACTGAACCAGGTTATTATGGAAGTGGTAAACAGACTGAACATCTTAAGGGTTGTCTTTGAACATTGTCAGTGGGAGAAGGGAGGAAGGTGGGGGGAGGAGGAGAGTTCTGAAAGTGGTATAATTTTTTTTTTTTTCTTCTTTTAGGTCTGTTAATAAACTTCTTTATATTCTTTCAAGTTTGGTGCCTGCTTTGCATTTCTCCTAATTCTTATCTCACAGCAGATAAACAGTAATGAGTATTTTGGACCAAACCACTACAGATGTACACTTCCTTTGTGGATTATCTGGCACTTAGTTAGGCTCACACACAGCATCTTTGTATTTACTAAGGTACTTTTCAAAGGTCTGTGTTTTCACATAACTCCTGCTTTCACGAAGTTTGTTGGGAATTAGTTATTTTCCAAAAAGTCCTTTTCTGCATTTGGCTTAGTTTCCCAAAGGTCTCAGAGTCAACAGGAAGAGAAATATATACATGTATTTTTTAAAAAAATAAAATATTGAGCAAAAAACATAAGTAAATGTAATTGTTGATTAGATGGATTTTTGTTAACATTCCAAAGGGTTCCACATCCTTTGAAGCTGTGTGTTTTGTTGGGTGCAGGTTTTGCATGCTAGCTCAAAGAGAGCCCGGAGGTGTAGCCACAATCCGGCTGCACCACCACAGCACACACACACAGAGAAAATCACAGGCAGAGGAGGGTGCGCTCCTCACCCGAGGGAGCCGTCCCTGAACTGATGTGAAGGCAGGCAGGCAGAGGCAAAGAAGGGAGAGAGAGGGGACTCTCCATGTAAGTTCCACACAGAAGGTTTATTGAGGTGAAACAATGGGGGGAAGAGACAGAAAGTTCTATATCTGATAGGGTCCAGGGATTTTATAGTGGGGATAGGAAAGACGGGGTTAAGGGATACAGCAGATGGGATACTTGACAGGAGGCAGGGTTGAGGGCAAGGGAACCAATGGGATTAACACAAAGGAGGAATTTAGGGAAGGAACAAATGGAGTGTCGAGTACAACAGAACTTTCTAGAACTAATACATATTAACATAGGGGAAATGACTATTAACAAACTTATACATAAAACAGGGAGGGGAAAACATGAACCTATCACATAAAAATATGTAAACTGCGGAACCGGGGCATTATGGTCTCTCACCCTAACCACAGAGTGAGGCATTAAACTTCAGTGCCTGACCACCACAGCTCGGTGTCTGTTGTTTCTTCAGGGGTCACGGTGGCTGCAGCCACTTGCACCACCACAGTTGGGTTTGGTTTTGGCCAGTCCTGAATAATGGTCACATTTCAGAGATGGGGAACTAAAGCCTAAAATGTTCAGAGGTTCCACAGGGTCACCCAGGAAGGACAGATGGAACATCCCATTCCTGACCCTGCAACACACAAATTCCATTGATTGAATGTGACAGGGAAAATTATCATAAGCAATGGATGATCTCTCTTGCACCCTGTTTTTGTTCCTTCCAATAGACCATGCCTTCTGCCTGATCATTAGGACTGTTTAATGGAGATTCCTAGTGTGGTGAGCTAATCTAATTTTCTGATGTCATTACTCCTGCATCACCCTGGTAGCTGCATTGTGATGTTTAAAAGAAAATTTCTAATTCTGTGAGAGCTGACCATTGAGTTCCTGAAATCTGGGTGTCTTGCTGCTGTACTGTCATATAGACATGTTTTTAAGTCTGCCCTCTTTTTTTTTTTTTTTTTTATTCCACAAAGATAAACATTATTAACCATTGTGGAAGTTTGATGTTTTTGTCTTGCTGTCTCAAATGGAAATGGCCTTTTCTTGCTTTCTCTTCCTCCTTGTATGAGCACTTAGCATGCTGGGCTGAAATGGCTGGAGCAGTTGTGTCAGAAGGTTTTTAGACATAATGGGTGGAACCAGGGTCCCTCACAGATTACAATGCTGATATCCAGGGATCCCAAGCTGGATCTCTGCTGCACAAAAACTTCCATAAACCGTAGGTTAAAATCTGTAAAGGGTCAGCACAGTGACAACAGAAATAGAAGCTTTAATCTGATTTTCTGTCCATTCTACGAAAAGACAACCCCTCCCAAAAAACCCAAATAACCAAATAAACAAAACAACCTACAAGCCAACAGCCAACAACAAAAGCCTATTTGCAGACCTTGGGTGAAATGAGAAATGCCTCAAGAAATGTTGTAGAAAACAAAAACCTTCTCTATTTATAGTCAGCTCAAGGCAAGTTAGTTTTGGGAGACTTCAACATGAGTCTTTTTTCTTTTCCAACACATAAAATGACACACTGTAGGTTTCTGTTTTTCCTCTCCCATATTTCTCATTCCCCACTTTTTTTTTTTTTTTCTTTTGGGTGGGGGGGTTGGTTGGTTTGGTTTTAGGGGTTTTGCTCATTTGGGCTTTTTTTTGTTTGTAATGAATATGCTTCTTTACATACAGCTAAATGCAGGATTTCTGTGAACATTTTGAAAATAGAACCAGTCCATCCAGGTTGAGTAAATGGATTTTAGACATGGGACCATAAAGACTCATGTTAATTAGGTACTCAGTTTCTATTCTCCTATCTGGTACAAATATGTGATGTCTTAGTAGAGGCTGGGATGATGCTTAGAGAATTCCTGGAATCCCTTTAAAGGAAACTTCAAACCTACTGCTGCTTACACACAGAGACATAATACTAGGAAAAAGTCATTTAGTGTGCTGAAATATTCTGGGATTTGGTACATTTATTTTCTTACAAGAATGAGCTGGTTGCACTCATTCTCTTCTTGCTTCTTTGATATTCTTTCTTAGACTCGCCTTTCTTCTACACTGTGAAAATATCTGGTTGACACAATGAGAAAAAGGTATTCAGTCTGGTTTGTGTACGTTTCTTTAGCTTAAAATTAACTTTTTTTGTAACTATTACTTTTTCCCATGCTGTAAATTGAATTTTTTTTTTTTTTTTTAATAAACTGGCCAGGTCTGATCTACCTGAAAAAAAGTTACTCTTTGCATGAGAGTATTTATTTCATTCACAACTCCTACACAAACTATTTTGGTTGTGCTGTATGGACATTTTAGTTTAGTTTAGTTTCATTTCATTTCCAAGTAGGAACAATATTTATTGTCACTCTTACTATGTTATTGACTACAAACACAGGCAGGAGGGCTGAAGATGAAAAATCCTTTTAGACACTAGTGTTTCAAATGACGGATGGAACTATCCAGGCAAGAGGGAGTCCAACTGGCCCAGGAGTCACAGCCAGGAGCAAGGAAGGTGGAGGCAAACACTGGAGATGAGATAGAGATAAATAAATCTCACTCATTTCCTCTGTTTCTCTGGATCTGTGCCAACCACGATTTCAACACTGTCTTACAGGTGTGTTCTGAGAAACACTCAGGTAAATTATTTTGCAATTATGATTGACATTTGGTCCTGAACCATTCCTCTTAAGCTTAAGACCCATCGGGGACACTGAGGCCCTAAAATCAGTGAAGAACTGTAGAGTTTTGAAGTGAACTTGGTGAACAAGGTCCTGAGATTATGTTCATCTGAAATCAGATGTAGTCAAAATCTCACCACAGAAACCATGACAATAACAACAGTAATTACACATATTGAAACCTGAACAGAAGGTCAGACCAGAAGTCCAACCACGATTAACTCATTCTTAGAGTTTTACTCTTCAAGGTAGTTACATTTTTAAAATCAGTTTTGAACAAAAAAATAGCACTACTTTTGTGGGTATCAATGAAATTTCCCCCAAATTGGAAAATTCATTGGAACTTTCACTTTCCCAGTAAAAATACTGGCTTAGATGGAAGTGCATTTCCCAATGACATTTTTTTTTCTGGAAATTCTAAGCCTGCTCTAGGTCTAGACTCAAATAAGACACTTCTGTGTGTCAAGGCTGTCAGTTCTGGAATGTCCTTCTCACTGTCTGGATTCTGTGCTACAAGGCAGTTGTTTCAGAGAACAAAGGAGATGTTTTATTAGGGAGGCCTCAGTGAATAGGAGTGGATCCAATGAGCTCTGCAGCACCACAAATACACTGACAGATGTAAAATTTAACAAGAATTTAAGAAAAATCCAGTTGTCTGCTAATACAGAGACCATCTCTGCGTGACTGGACATATGGAATGGAGAGTGTTTCTCATGCAATTCATTAGCATGAGATCCAGTGTCTAAAAAAACCCCAACTCCTCAGGACTGGACTAGACACTTTATGGGTTTTCCAATTATTGAAAAGAAATCAGCATGACCAATGAATCATTACTCTGGTCTGCCTTTGGAGACCTATCTTATAAGAGAATGAATAGTCTTCCTCTATAAAAATAGAGGGGATGTATGACAGTTTATTCAAACATATCCCAAAAGGGATTAATTTCTGTATTTGGCCAAGTGAATAAACCTTTAGATTTCATTAAATATAATGACTTCTTTCTCATTGAATATAGTGGGAGCTTAGACTCCCTTCACTTCAGCTGTAGATACTTCCTTATGAAAATCTATGTTTAAGAGCTTAATCTGTGAGCTGAATGCTAGAAAGCATTTCTGGATGCTGTAATTGAAGAAGGTAAACATCTCCACTCCTCTCATATTCTTTATCACCACAATAAGTAAAGCTTTTTCTATCATGTTGCTGCTCTGAGCTCTTCAAATGAAAAAAACTAAAGCAAAAAATAAAGGCAAAAAAAGGCTGTTGTTCATCCTACTGTAGTTTTCATCAAACACGACTTCCCAAAACTCCTTTTGAACAGAAGCTCAGTGCCAATTTAGTCTCAGGAGAAAAACTGTCAGGAGAAAAGCCAAGAACTGAATAGGTCATGGCTATGACTTAAGGGCTGACTTGGAGGCCGTGGTTGGGGCACTCTGGGAGACAAGACTTTGCCATTAATCTGCTTCTGTTCTCTGAATAAAGTACCCACAGTTGTTTTCAAAGCTAACCAGAATGGCTTTCATAAGCTCTAAACTTATTCATAACTGTACGAAAGGAACCTAACAGAATATTGCAGTCTCCAAGAGTATCACCATAAGAGATCAAGAGTGATCTTTTCTGGTCTCAAGGATGTACATTTGCTTACATTCAGTGACCAGGTTTCATCCTCAATAAAAACACCACAACTCAAGTTTCATTTAAAGTTTACTCTCATGTACACAATAACACTCACTCATTTTGCAGGCTCCTGTACACTGCGTGTTCTGCTTGTGGCATAGTAAGTACTGCCCATCCTATCTCACAAAAAATCATATTTCTTTATATTAGTATTTTCATCACTGAAATCCCATGCAGATAGCACACTCACCTGGCCTCGCAAGAAAACTGCAAGGCATTGAATATATGCGTGTGGAGGTGAAACTGCCAACTCTACTTTTTCTCTGACCATAGGTAGTGGAAACCTTACTTAAGACACATGTAATAGTGCTGCAGAACCTGACTGAAATGGGAAAAGTCCCAGGAGAAAGAATTAAAGACCGGTAGTTTAGACTATGGCTGGTCCTATATGAGTGTTAAAGGAAGAGAAAGGAGCTGAGTTGTTCAGTGATCAGTCATAGCCAAGGATACTCACAAACCAACATGCCACATAATGGGATTTTCTATAGCCTCTTGCCCTCTGCTCTTGCAAAGTATCCCAAGGGATCGGTTCACCCCCTTTGGGCTTTTGTGTGAAAGTGAAGAATGGGTGTGAACAAAGCTAAAACTGGAGCTTTGTTCTAATTTCTTCTAATGATGGAGGAGAGCTGCATTGTCTGTCCTATATGGAAAAGATTTCCAGTGATAGAGATTATTCCCCATGCTCCCAGCAGATTCAGGCATGTAGTCCTGCTTGGGAATCCCCAGAGGAGCTGTGAGTGAAAGCAAATGCTAGCACAAAATCTCAGAGGCATGTTGCACACTGCTTAACAAAGCTTCTGCCACTTTCAGCTCGAGGAAATTATGCAGAAAAAAACCCTTAAAATACCTTGAAAATGAGTGCTGTCCTTTCACCATTGGGGCTAACATCACAACATTTACTGCAGCACAGTCAAAATATCTTCTCACATCAGGACATGTTACTCTGATTTGCATAATTTCCCCACTGCTGTGAAATGCAGGGGCTTGCTTCAGTTCTCTGATGCTTATGGATATCTCCTGTGGACAGCACTGAGAGCTTCACAGCCACCTCCAATGGCAAATGTGTCTGAAGTTTGGGAAACAGACCACTGATGAATAGTGGTTATTGCTCTTTCAGATTAGCAAATCTGGCATCAGAAAATGATTTCTTACTTCCAGATTATGATAAAGAGGTCTGGCTGAAGAGCATTATCCACTATAAACAGATAGCCTCCTGTACTACAGATAAGATGATATGTGGGGTGGCACACCAGAGCTGAAACTCCTTGCATACCAACCATAAGCAGCATTTATCATTCTCCTGTAACATTTGTGGTGTTACAGCTATGCATATTTACTTTTTTGCAACAGATAGAGAAATGGATGGAATAAATGCATTTGCATGATCATCTAGAAATAAATTAACAGTATCTGGGTATAGGGGCACAAATCTGAACTGCCAGAAATATCTCTATGTATGAAAGGGGGTAGACAAAAAAACAACCTGGAAAGGAAACTGTGCTTGAGAAATGCCCAACTCAGTTTTCTTTTGAGGAGCTGGTAAAATTGGCATAGTTTATTTTTCCAGTGGAGCAAACCCAGCCATAATTGGAGACTTTAGCTTAGTCAACACCACCCCATTTCCCACTGCTTCCCCTGAATGATGGTTCTTCCTCTGCTGCCACAACCCTCTAGCCCCCTTCGTTGAGCAGCAGCAGCAAAAAGTGATATGGCTGGAGCACACTGACCCCATTTTGATCAGTACATTTTCTGGGGTGAGGTTACCCCTAGGTTCACCCTTAGTATAACCCTGGAAGGTATGGACTCTGATTTGTTCTGCACACCACTGCACACTGCCCTAGGCAGTTCCTGTCTGCAGTGATTTCTTTGGCTTCCCATGCACCCTTTTTACTTATTTATTTTGTCCTAATAGCGTATTCAGGCATCAGGCCACCCAGAGCTGCAGCCTGAGCGGTGTCCAGCTGGTGTTGACTGGCCGTGTCTGAGGTGCTGTGGTGATTGTTGTGTAGGTGGGAAAGGAAAAGATGTCTAGGCAGCTAATAAGTCTCACTTTTTACAGCATCCGATATTTTGTATCAGTGTCATTTGAAAGGATATCGCTTTGCGAGATTGATCCAAGGCTGGCATGAAGAATATGCACTCAAATCTCTTTTAGAAAGATTTATAATATTAACCTCAGGCTATTTTTAAGTCACCGTCGATCTTTATAGAACCAGTGCTGAGATTCATTTGTTTTCCAACTGGCAGAAAGTCTCTCTTACCTTTTGTAAGCTGGCATTGAACAATTTGGCTCTGGGTCAAACTGGTTTAATGAACTGTCTAGGGTTCAAACTTCATGCTGCCATTTGCAGATGTTCAATAGTCAGTCTGTTTTAGCAAAGGGAGTTCATTAATATTTGCAGTTAAAAAGCCTTCATAACATTGATGTGTGAGTGTCTGCTGTAAATCTCTTAAGTAGCTTAAATCTTCTTTATGTAGAGGCATAAGGTCTGATTCGCTTCTTGCTTACACTACTAGTTTTATGTGAAGTTGTTTCTGTTTCTGTGGGTTTCTTTTTTTTCCCTCTGGCAGGCCTGAGGACACAATCAGGCCTACAGATTAAAATACCTTTTTCTAAACTTTGTTCAAATGCTTTATGGACTGTAATACACATAAACCCATCTTAATTTTCCATAGGCATAAATGACTCAACTGCAAGTCTTGTAAGCCCTTACAGTTTTAATTGGGAAGTGCGACCAGCACTGTAGAGAAGGGTGACTCTGCCCCTCTGCTCTGCTCTAGTGAGACCCCACATGCAGTGCTGCCTTCAACTCTGGGGTCCCAGCACAGGAAGGACATGGACCTGTTGGAGGGACACCAAAATGATTAAAGGGACGGAGCACTTTTCCTATAAGGAAAGGCTGAGAAAATGCAGATTGTTCAGCCTGGAAGGAGAGGGCTTTGTTGTGACCTAATTGCAGCCTGCCAGCACTTGAAGGGAGCCTACAAGAAGGATAGAAAGGGAGTTTTTACAAGAGCCTGGAGTGACAGGACCAGGGGGAACGGCTTCAAAATGAAAGAGAGTAGGATTAGATTGAATATTAGGAAGAAATTCTTCCCTGTGAGGATGGAGAGGCACTGGTGTATAATACCCGGTGAAACTGTGGATATTTCATCCCTGGAATGGAGGCTGGATGGAGCTTTGAGCAACATGGTCTGGTGGAAAGTGTCCTTGCCCATATCAGGGGGTTGGAACCAGGTGATTTTTAAGGCGCCTTCCAAACCAGGCCACTCTATGATCTTCAAAAAAAAAAACATTGCAGAGGTTGTTTTATCACTTCTATTATAAAGCTATCCCTCTGAGAAGTGGTTACTTTTTCATGACTAATTACCATCACATTTCTTTACAGCATCCTTTTGTTTCCTTCAGTCTGGACCACCAGAATAGACTTAGAAATAACTGTTCTGTCATGGTTACCTTAGGTCATCCAAATATGTTTAAAGTTGTTTTAACAAGGAAAAGAAAAAATTCTCCTCTTGTTCACAGCAGGTAAGAAAAAAAGCTGGAGGGTTTCAGCTGTAAGAAGAGAAAGGATAGGTTAAAAATAGGGGGATTGGAGAGAGTGCTTAAACACTGAGGGTAAATAAGTATTTGGATAGATTGACTAGGAAAGTAATGGACACTCAAGAACAATAGGTTTTTCTGAACAATCGCGTCAGAGAACTGTCAACAATAGTTCAGATATAGCTGATCCAGCCTTGGGATAAGAAAATGGTTTAGTGACTTTTGATAATCTTTTGGGGTTTTGTCCCAGGCATCTATGACTGTATAGCTTGGGTGAACATTCTGGGGAAAAGTCAATAGAATTTAATAAAGAGCTAACAAATCAAGCTCTATTGATAATTTGACCCTGAGCCTCTTTATATCACGGGGAAAAAAAAAACAAAACAGCAAAACAAAACTGAACAAAAGAGCTCACCCACACATATAGGTCCATTTCTACTTGAAGAATATTTTAAGTACAAGAATCTAGCACATCAGCTTTTATAATTCAAGAAAAAAGACTTTTCTCTAAGTCTACCATATCTATATATACAGGCTATACATTAATTGTCTTCTGTTTTGAACAACAAGAAAAAACATTAAATAAAATTTCAGTCTCTTCTAGATCTTTGTTCCTCTTTTTTAATGATCATTCTTCAGTTGTACAGCTAATTAATGAGTAAATACAATGCAACAGAATGAGTGACCAGAATGGCAGCAGGATATTAAGACATGTTCCATGGAAAGAAAACACTTCTAAAGAGTGTAAATTTCCAACACTGTTTGCTTGGATCTAAAAAGAACTCCACCCTCTTTATTTGAGAAAAATGATCTTTTTTCTCTATAGTGTCTCTTGGAAATGTGAAGTGTTTAGGCATTTATTTCTATGACCTTAAAATAGCCTTTACTGTCTTGATAATGCAGGCTACTCAGCACATCTTGACTACTGGCTTGCTCTTTATTCGCTTCAATGATACCACATATGCCCATTCAGCTACTTCTTGCTGAGTTTCTCTTCTTTCCTTTCTTCTTTCCTCGCGGTTTCTTTCTTTTTTTTTTTTTCGGCTGACTGCAAACACTATATAATTTAGTTTCCCTACCAAGACTTTGAAATGACTAATTCCTGCAACATATTTCAACACATCCTTAACTGCTAATTGAAGTCTGTGCACAAGTCGGTGAATGGTACGCACCGATGGGAACCTCTCTTGCAATAATGTGCCGAATCCGCTCTTTATCTCATTCATTGCCGACGTCTCGTCTGTTGCAAGTCCAATCAATTTCTGTAGCTTTAAAAGATATGTCCTCTGTTAACTTTCTATATGCCAAAAAAACGACGATGGAAAATTAAGCATTACCTTTGCTGCAGTGAAACTTGATTGCTTCCAGAAGACTCAGGGAAAAAATGTTGTTGACATTTTTTTGCTTCCAGTCTCTGCATGGCAATAAGGTATGATGGCTGATTTATCAAAGAGAGTGTTCTCATCAAGCAGGAGAGCGAGAGAGAAAGTTCACGTCGCACAAAATGAGCTGCTAATTTCTTTTCCATTTCACTGACAATATGGTATTGGAGCAGCTGTGATTGGAACAATGGATGTTCCCAAACTGTGCTCCATTTAACTCCTACAACTCTGCAAGGTCACACAGTGGGAAAAGGAATTAAAGCCCCTTTTTTTTTTTTTGTCTATTCCCTTTCACTATTTTTTTTTTCTATTTTCTTGAAGGGAAAGAAGGGGAAGGCAGAGTTGATGGAGACTGGGAACTGGCGGAGATGTCTCCAAGGAAAGTTTGGATGCCTCTCTTGTCAAGTCAATCAGGCAAACTTGAAGCTAACCATGAGCAAATCTTTATTAACTGAAGAATTTGGAAGCTTTACTGCATCCTGGTCAAGGCAACAACTGTTGTGTTACGTCTGTATGTGTCTGTATAATCCACTGGTTTGATCCTGGGCTTGGGTCACAACAATGCTGTGCAACACCAGAGGCTGGAAAAATGCAGGTGGGACAGGACCTGGTGGTGCTGGTTAAAGCAGCTGAACGTGAGCCAACCTGTGCCCAGATGGGCAAGAAGGTCAAGAAAATCCTGGCTTGTGTCAGCAGCAGTGTGGCCACCAGGATCTGGGCAGTGGCTGTCTCTCATGTGCTGAGCACTTGTGAAGCTGCACCTCAAATCCTGTGCTCATTTTTAGGTCCCTAATGACAAGAAAGATGCACAGGATCATGGCCAGAGAAGGATGACAGGGCTGGGAAAGGGTCTGGAGCACAATATGAGGAGAGCTGAGGTTGTGGGGGCTCAGCCTGGAGAAAAGAAGGTTCAAGGGGGACCTTCTCCCTCTCCACAACTCCCTGACAGGAGGGGGCAGATGGGGGGGTCAGTCTCTGCTGCCAGGGAACAAGGGACAGGATGAGAGGAAATGGCCTCAAGTTGCACATGGAGAATTTTAAATTGGATAGTAGGGAAAACTTCTTCACTAAGAGATTTACTAGTCATTGGAATAGGCTGCCCAGGGAAGTGGTGGAATCACCATTTCTGGAAGGATTTAAAACACGTGTATCACACTTAGGGACATGGTTTAGCAGTGGGTTTCACAGCGCTGCATTAACAATTGGACTTTATACTCAAAGCATTTTGCAACCTAAATGGTTCTATGATTTTGTAAAAAATTTACATCCAGGCCCTGAGTCGAACGGTGAATAACTAAAGAATAATGACTTAGGTAGGATACATTTCTAGGACTTTGGAGACTTCAGTTCAGTGTCATCTTTTCTGGCATATTCTAAAATGTCTTTGCCTTTGCCTCAGTTTCTCAGGTCTCAGTGGAGTGATAAGATTTGCCTCCTCCAGATTTTGAGGGCTTTAAAATATTAAAGATTGTGTGATATTTAGATAATTAATGGGGCTATGTAAGTATTTGTGATAAAGCCCTTTATAGAGCAATTCCTGCATTACAGCTAACCCAAAAGACAGGTGATAAATATTCTGCCTCCTTGAATTTGCTCCCTTCACTCCAGCTTGCTATAATTTCATTTTTAGGACTTGATTCTTTCCCTTCAGTGCTGATTTTATATCAGAATTGTCTTGGGTGGAATTGCACTCCTTCTCTGTTGGAGTAAAAGAAGGGACAATTTTCCTACTCATCTTAGTACTCTTAACTTTGTTTTGTTTTTTGCTGTTGCATTAGTCTGTACAAGATGAGAAATATATTCCAAACTATTTATCATGCAGTGTTTATATTTGTACATAGACTGCATTCCAAAAACAACCTTCTTAGCAATTAGCAATGGACAGTGGAGCTTCTACAGTCATTATGCTGAGCTACAACACAGACAGCAGCAATGTCAGATGCTGCTGGGATATGTGTTTCATTTTCATCAGTTTTGACGGATTCCTCAACGTCTGATCTGAAGCTTGGATCTTAATTAGCAGTTAAGTTGGCAGCAGTTTGGTTCTAGACCTGCAGAGATATTGATAGATCATTCTCTGGGACCCTCACAATATGAGCAGCATTTGCAATTTGGAAAAGAAGCTGCTGAGACACCATTGCCGTGCAGCAGTTTTAAAGTGAAACACAAGACTTAGCATCATTCAAAAATAGGCAAGGGAAGTATTGTTTCATTTAAAGTGGTTGAAAAGCACTGCTGGTGTGTTTCTCTGGATATAAATTCCCCAAGACGACTGCCACTTTGTGCATATATATATATAGATAGATAGATAGATAGATAGATATATGTAACAATTATTAAATGGTCAGCATTTTAGTATTGTGATAGCATTGCCCTATTTTCTAAATTCCATAGGACTCCGCAGCTGACACAGAGTAGTTCTGTACTTTTCCCTAAACAGTCCATGGGCCTCTAGCAAAGCAGCAAAAGTTACACATTTAGAAAGGCAGAAGTTAAGCCAGATCTTGTTGCCCATATGACTCTGTTAAACTAGTCCTATGGGCTTCTTGGATGGAGACTAAATGAATATATGAATTTTATGGAACCCATGTAATACACAAGTGGCATGTCCTTTTTCATATACATTATCTACTCATTTTTATTACAACTTTTTTTCTTGCTCATGTCTAGATGCAAAGTTTTGGCAGATGGAGTATAAGGAACATAGTTTCTCCTAAAGAGCAAGTCACTGTTGGGTAAAACAACAGAGTTCCAAGTGTGTGATGACAATGATTGCATGTGCTCCTGATGTAGAAGGAAGAGTTCCTCCCCTTTTCCACTTTTCTCCATATTTGCCTAGAGGGAGACCCAATTTACTTCCTCACAATCAGATTTAATGCAGACCTGTTCTTTTCTTGAACCAAGAAAGTTCTGTAACCTTCTGAATTTGTGCGTGGACCTTATTCAGTACATTCAGTACAGGCAGAATTGTTCTTTACTCCCTTTATGCAGATACTCATATTTCCCACAAACAGTAATAAAAGTTACTGCATACCACTTATCTGTGAAATTATTAAGATCAGCAAAAGCTGAAAAAAGTAGTAATCCTCGTTCTGTACTTGGCTTTCTCTGAGATTTCTCTGCATCTCTTTTAGGGAAAAAATAGCACTGGTTACTAGTGAATGGGGAGCATTGGCAGTGGAGTGTGACTGTTTTCTCTCCATCTCCTGACCATGTTGAGATGCCCTTTGCATCTTCCACTGGATGTGTTTATATTATCTGTTAAGTGTTATAACACCACTCTTTAGCTCAAACAATAGAGGGGCTCTTGCACTTTCTATAAAATCCTAGGATTAATCAGTACGGCATAATTTCCTACAGAAATTGAACCTGTGGTTCTGCACTGATATTAAAATTCCTAATTTCTGGTAAATCCTAAAGCTTTCAGTGTCAGAGATTTCTGTGTTTAAAGCAAAATAAACAAAGAGCTGTGTCAAATGAAAGGGCTTCAAGAGTCTCAAACTTTCACAGTATCACTTGGTGGCACCAAACCCAGTTTGAGCTTCTAAGTCACATGCTGAGGTTTATTAAAACAAAACAAAAAAAACCACAATAACAACAAAAAAACAACAAATGAAAACCCACAAAAGCCCAGCTTTTCTTTTCTGTAGCCTGTTTTTTTGTGGTTAACCATGGCCCTGAGTAGACCATGTCATTCAAACAGAGGAAAAAAATCATGAAAGTCTAAAACTGAAAGGAACAAATCAAGGGCAAGACAGAATTCTGATTTTAATGAATCAAGCAGCCTTTTACAAAGGCAAACTTACCTCAAATCCTTCACAAACCTGGTTCAAACATGCATTTAATGCCTTCTTTATTATAATTACTTTCATATTGAAGTTAAACACTCAGGGCTCTTTTCTGCTGTCACACACTATGTTACTCAGATTTCATAGTCTCTTCAAGCCCTGGGTAAGCCACACAGCTCTGTCATGCATGTCCCTAAGCAAACATATAATTTAGGAGCTGTCTGGTTGTGTGAGTATATCTTGGTTGTTTATGTTCACATATGCCCATACTCCATATTTATTCTTCTCTGGGTTTTGAAGCAGTTTTGAAAAAAGAGCTCTTTCTCATAAACCCTATTTTAATAAAAAAAATTATAACATAGAAGAAACAATCTTTGCTGTGCTGAAACCTTCCCTATCTTAAGATGAGTTGGAGGAACTTTGGCAGCACAGATGCTTTGAGGTTTCTCTTGTACAGAAAAGTAGTTCTTTGGGCATGGAGTAGCCCAGTGTAGACTCATGCTTGAGTCAAAGGTCAATTGTTCAGCATGCATCAAAAATTATTTTGATGGAAATGGAAGCAGAGAAGTGTCCTTTCTCACGCTCTCTCCACACACTTTCAGTTTTTTTAGAGGTATTTACCTGAGGGCCTATATGAAAAGGAGAAGATGAGATAAAGAGAGGGAGGAAGAAAGACTCTGTACAGAAGAATTTAGAGAGAAATTAATAATCAGACATCAAAAAGTTTCTCAGAGAAATAAATCTGCTTCTAAAGTTGCAGCAATTGTGACTTCAGTAAAGTGTAGGAAGAAAGGGAGAAATTTTTCCCATGATATTGGGTCTAGAGGATGGAGTGTACATACAGTGTATGCTTAAGGCTAAGGAACACTAAACAATATTTGAGTGAGTGGAGATTTTAGTCAAGTACCCTTATCCACAGGGCTTAAAAGAAACTAACCTCCCAGATACAGCAGTTCTATATTTTCAGCAAGACCAAAAAATTCTGTATCGTTAGATTTGTCTTGCCCTCTGGAAGAAAAATAATTCCCTTCCAGTCATGAAGAAGACCAATTTAATGTTATATATGAGCCACAAGCTTTGTCACAGAGAAGTCAAAGATCTTACTCAAATCTGAAAAACAGGTTGCTAGTAAAAAGACCAGACTACCAGAATCATGATTCATAGCCCCGTACTCATGTCATCTCAATTTTGACTTAAAACTAGTGCTTTAAGCCATACAGGACTTTTAGTTCTCTTATCAATTCATTTTTACTGACTTCACCAGTTCCAAGCCTAAGGAAAGCTACAGTTCAGACAAAAAGTG
The DNA here is from genome assembly GCF_000738735.6 of Corvus cornix cornix. Lineage (NCBI taxonomy): Eukaryota > Metazoa > Chordata > Aves > Passeriformes > Corvidae > Corvus > Corvus cornix. The sequence goes on from NC_046357.1 coordinate 19,217,158, forward strand.
TTTCTTCCAAACAACTCCCATCAACTTTATCCCTCAGAAAAACCTTCTATCAGCCAAGCTTAGTGCTGAGTCTTAAGGTTGCTGAAGATGCTGATCATTTTAATTTAAGATCTTCAGTCTGAACAGAATATTCAAGGTTATGAAATTTCATTGCATAAGCAGAACTCAGAAATTACACAGTGTTGCTCCTTTATGACATTTATTTAGGGATTCTCAAGAACATTACCCTTTTTTCTATACCATTTCACGGAGGAAAAGTGTTTATTTTGGACTCTCTGAGGAACTAAATCTCTCTGGCTCAGTTTTACTAGAAAATGGTAAATATTTTAGAGGACTTTGCATTGTCTCATAAATGTGGTACAGGATACCTGGAATGCTTCATTTTGTCACCTGATGTGTGTATATTTTTAGTCATTACAAAGAAGGTTCTGGCCAGTTGAAGTAATTGAGAATTTAATGAAAAAACTTACAGATAATGCAATTTCTACAAAACTGAAATCTGCCTGTAAATGCCATGATCTTTGGTCTCACCAGAAAATTGTCAGATTCTTTCCACATCTCACTGAGCAGGCTGCCTAAAGGTCTGATGGTAACAGGTGATTTGATGTCACATGCATATTGATATAAAAGTATGTGATTTATGGAGGTCACATGTGTTTTGGTGAAAATAAAATACTTGGGGATATGTCTCAGCATTGTACTAAGGAAATTTCCTTACTTTCAGCATCCTCAGTCTTTCCCATTTCTCTTCTAGGTTACTCTTCGCTGTCAGATTTGTGTCACTAAGCCTGGGATTAAATTTAGCCAAAGTTTAGTATTAAGATGTGGTCAAACCCTAAATTTAACAGTGTTGAATGGGGAGAGTTAGAGAATAATTCATCCTATAAAACCACCCACCAAAATCAGCTGGGTTGACATGTCTCTGAAGAAGTTCATCTTTATGTTCTCATTAAGGACAGTGTAGATTACTAGTTTGGACTAGAAACCAACTTTTAAATGGCTGAATTTAGATGACATAAAGAGCAATCTTAGTAGCGACCCCGCTGACAACTTGATTACCCCATTCTTCCACTGTTCACATTTCTCCAAAACCCTGAATAAGAAAGAAAATGTAATAACTTCTGCAGAGCTGGAGATGGGAAACCTTGCTTTCTGCTTCTTTTCACCAGAATCTGAAAATCTGAGCTCCCTTGCCTCCCAAGAGCAGGGGCCCAGATGACAGGAATCGAGAAGTCAGGCAGAGCCACCCCAGAACAACACTTGTGGTTAACACAGCAAATCACCAGGTGCGCCACTGTATAAAAAAGAGTGGGTTAGAGCCCCTGAGAAGATCACAGAACCTGGAAGACAAAGTTTTTGCCGTGAAATACTTTCAGTACCTTCCTAACTGGAAGCCCCTATCAGGGCTTGCTGTATATAATCTAGACCCAAAAGCATTTCCTTCACCGTGAGGATTTACACACTGTATTAGTGGCACGATCAGTTTTTGTTACCCTGTGATTTTGTGATATGCATCACAGTTAAAGTCAGAATAGGAGTTTGAACGGACTCTTGGTTTCCTCTGCCCTATAAAAGTAATAAAATTCCCTCTAACAAAATAAAAAGAGGGCACACATACAGGTGACTTCTCAAGCATGTCTGTGACAATATGCATAGATATACAAAAATCTCATCTCTGTGTCTATATGTTTACATTTTTTATATAAAAAGATATATCTATTTGCTTGGGTTTTTTGCTGGTTTTGCTTGGGTTTTTTTTAATTACTATTTCATTTTATTTGGAACACTTGGCAGATGGTGACTAAAAATTATTTTGAGTTTAAAAGCCAGAGAAAAGTTTAAATGACCTTAGAGGGCTAAGTTGTGTACTTGTAAGACCTCTCGTATGATCTCTAGAATTGCTGTTGACAGATAGAGCCTGATTGACTGAAAATCAATGTGATCAGATGTTTTTATGGATTATAGTGGCCTCAGCTAATTACACAAGATTGTCTTTCTAGATCCAAAAGGTTTCAAAGCAAACTCCAGGCAGATGTATGCAAGATTAATCTGCAGACTTGACAGTTTTTCCTAATTATCTTTTATAATAGCAGAAACTGGATCATCTCTGAACTACTAGAACAAATAAGTTCTGTCTTAGTATCCCAAAGCACAGCCACCTTTACTCTCTCTATATATGCCTTCGAGCATTTGTTTTAATGGTTATAGACACATGTCTGCATTTTACCTCAAATTTTCTGTTTTCTCATAGTCAGTACCTACCTCCCTTGGTCTTTTTTCACTGTGGAAATTAATGCCTGATCTGGGGGATTGGTTCTTATAATTTACTTTTATATCTCTCTTAGTCAAAAAAAAAGAAAGAAAGGGAAGGGTCCAAAATCAGACATCTTGCGGGCTCTGTAAAAATGGGGCAATGGGTCTGTTTTATTTTATTTGCTTGATGTTATTAATCTCAAAACATCTTTTCAGTTAAACAAATAAAATATGTAAAATATGAAATAATTTATTTTCAGATTGAATTACCTTCCCTGCTCAAGCCCCAAACTCTGGTTTGCTTTTAATTATTCTCAGGCACATCATGTGATCCTTGGAGTTGTCCTTCAAGTGTCAGGAGTTGGACTTCAATATTCCTTGTGCGTCCCTTACAACTCAGGAGATTCTATGTTTCTCTATTATTATTATTTCTGTTTCATTTTGACTGTTAACTAACTTTCTCTGTGCCTTGTGACTATATCTAGGTCTACAAATTGTGTAATCTGTCAGAACTGAAGCTTTGCCATGGTCCTACTTTAGACTAAGAAGAATCCTTTCTTTCCAAAGTTATTTGTGACAATTGAGATAGTGATTTGGCTGCATTATCAATATTTGCACATTTAGGGCATTCTCCAATTGTATAGGAGCTCAAGGCATAAACCCCTGCTTTGAAGCTCTTTTTCGCTAGCCTGAGAACACATTCTTGGAAGACATTGCCTTAAAAACAATCTTTCCACAAAAGGGCTTCAATTTTCATAATCCCAACTACCTTTGGAAAGAGGCCTTGATGGAAAAAGACGTTACTGCTTGGTAAAATTCCCTGTCATCTTTTCCAGTTTTGTCTTTGCCTTCATTTCTCCTGCTCAAGAACAGGGATGAGGATAACAATCTTCATTTGATGGGGACTGGATCACAATGTAAAGAAAGCCAAGAGGCTTTGAATCAAGGGGGTTTATGAGCCTGAATTAATTAATACAGCTAAAGTGCTTTGAGCCATAGGAGTTATTGAGATGTAAATTTCTGGAGCCATGATAGTCCCCTCCTTTCAGTCAGTGTGGAGGAGTACCCTGAAACACTGCTTTGGCCACCCCAGCATGGTAACTCACAATGTGAGTTCACATAACTTCATTGGAAAATTATCCCAGACTCCAGAAAAAAATGTGTCTTGATACTTGTCATGGGGACTTATGAAATGGAGACAAATAATATATTTAAAGGAGGTTTATCTTTTAAACCATATAAACCAATTAAGCCAATTATATCTCTGCCAACATTTGAATATGGGGTTGTGATGTCAAATGGAATTGGTACTACCCAACTGAGTTAAGAATTCTAGAGATTTCAGAAAGGATAACACAGAATATGCAAACATTTACTGAATAAGGCAAAGGCTCTCAGCTTTGAGGAGTTACCTTAGCCTTCATCGCTCACTTACCTGATTGATGTTTACACCCACTCAGTGCTTCGAGCACAGTTCAGCCAGTGTTTTGTGAGGGTCTATTGACCACACTGAGTTATTTTAATATCCTTGCAAGGTCTTTACACTTTCTCTGTAGCAAGGAAAGGATAGTGATAAAAAACCATAACAGATGCATCATAACTGGAAGAAAATGGTCACTCAATTTCAGATTAGTCAGTATGGTCAGACTGTAATTTAAGTGCAGGCCCACAGACGACTACACAATTGATAAGACACTTAACCACTATGAATGGCCTTCATGCTACCTTTAGGACGTGGAGAAAGTCAAGAGTTCCATTCCTTCCTTCCATGGATCCAAATATAGAATTATTTTGTGCTAAAAATATGGTGAGAATGACTGTGCACATGCTGCCCATCACACCTTGCAATGGTGTCTCAGTGTTAGTACCGTGTGGAGAGGTGTATTTCAGAATCAGACACTGCAAAGGACTATGGCATGACCAAGATGTCCAAATTCACCTTGGCTGAGGAATTGCCTGGGCAGAGTACATCTCATCAGGCCTGGGGACACATTAAGAATGAGATGTGATGTTGGCTGTAAATCAGTGCCTGGCTCCTGTTGTGTCTGAAAATGGAGACAGATTTTGAAGGTGGACAAGATGGAGCCCTTAGGTTGGATGTGGTGCTGATTTGAAAGAATGATGCTCCTTTCAGGCTTGGTAAATATTCAAGAAGAGGTGATTTGGTGTTGTGCTTCCTTCCGATCAGCAACACACCCAACACACACAGTGGTGTCAGTGAAATTGTAAAAAACCAGGTCTCTGCTGGATGTCTCAAACTCCAGCCAGAGCAAGAAGAACTGCCTCTGTCAGAGAGGACCAGAGTCCCAGCAGCAGCAGACACTGCAAAGAAGGGATCCAGTCCTGCCCTAGGCTGCCCCATCACCAGACCACATTTTTCTTGTCATGTCTTTTCCATTTTGGACATTAAGAAACTTACTCACATTCATCTTTGATTCCTTGTGATGCTACTTACTATTCACATCTTCTTCCCCTGATCCCTCCTTGACTACATACAGCGTGTGGGGTAGGAGTAGGGTGTGAGCAGGTATAAACTGGAGAACCTGCAATATCATTAATGGAATTTACAGCAGCTATGAACCTGGTGCTCCATACTTTATCCCTGATTTATCATTTTTACAACATTTCACTGTGAGAGTTTATGGCAATTTATGTCATTACACAAATTATACAAATTGCCATTAACTGATGTAATGTACTATAAAGAATTGGAAGCATGAAGAAAAAAATTATTTGAATTTTTCTTCTGCATGTTTGCATTGCTTTATAGCTTAATTTATCAATTCCGTTAATTGAAATTTATATCATTTGAAGAAAATGCACTGAGGTGCTTTCTTTCCTCTTCTTTTTGTCTGTTTTTTAAATTATAGTTTCTTCTTTTTTTCCTTTTTTTTTTTTCATTGGGCCATAATTGCTGAACCTTTTCTCTGCCAAAGGAGATAAGGTGAAAATGACAACCATCATTTCTATCTCTCTCCCCAGAGACTGAACATATCACCTCTGTGTTAAATTTACCTCCACACATCTTTGCTTTAGGCTTGTGAGTTAATCCCAAACAGTCCCTTTAATTCTGAAAATATAACACATTTTTGGAAGAGAAAAAAGCAGCCTGTTTTAGTTGCTTAATTACTCCTTGTTTTTTAGACAACTCTCAGTCTCTGAACAGAAATTATGGTCTTTCACTGAGTGGTTTATCCCAAAGCTACCCCTCCAGTTATCAATAATAAAATTATAGGGCAATATTAATTCTTCATTGCAGATGAACCTGAATCATTGTACAGGTTCTTAGTGTGATGTGTGCTACTAAAATAGAAACTAAAAGGCCATCCTTCCCACAAGAGTTGCAAAATCTGATCAGAGAAAGGGCAATTTACACCAATCTACAGACAATGGCTGTATGAAGAAAAACAACAACCTTGATGCAAAAGACAGGCTCATGGCACCTTCCCCGCTGCTTTCCCATTACACAGGTTTTCATTTGGAGGATTGCAGGAAAGGTAAATTGAAAACATGTGAAGGGAATTCGTTTTTCCTCTTTCACATGTGACCTGTTCTCATACTGAATGAGTCTGTGAGCCTGACAGAGAGAAAAAGGAAGAAATAAAAACACCAGCTTCATAACTGAGTTTTTACACGGCCCCAAAAGTAGACTGAAATCACCCCAGTGCTAAAAAAGTGGATTTTTTTTTTCCTATTAATATTGTTGTTTTAAAAGAAGCTACAACTAGGACAAAAAACTTGAAATCCAGAAATAACCAGGATTTTAAAAATTTTGCAAAATCTCTTTATATTCTGAGTTGTGCAGCATGTAGAAGTGACAGTCTGATTCATAGATAGGACATGAACATTTTCCCTGTGCCTGATTGCAATGGATTTAGCCATATAGACACTTCATGTATTTGTTCTAGGACTATTGCCTCTTTAAATCACATTGGACTGTTTGCCTCAAAGACTGCTTTTTATGCTCATTAAGCACAGACTATCAATGCACAAAGGCCAAAAGGTTGTTTCCACCTTTGCATGAGGAAAATACCTCAGCATTAGCTGAGCAGTGCAAACTTGTCCTCTCATGATGAGATTGACCAAGACCATTTCCTGGTGTGAGGCTGTTTTCCCTCCTTTTCCCAGCCCTTGCAGGGTTTTATGCTCGTACTACACTTTCTCTAGTGCAAATCTTTCTCCTCCTTGAGGGTCATCCACATCACTGGGCTACTGAGCAGGATTCATTCTTGGTTGCCTGTCACTGGTCCCATCCTGCATATGGCTTACCCTTGGCAGGAGGAAGAGATGTGAACACAGATCTCTATTTCAGACAAGTGCTCTGAACGATGTAACGCAAGAAGGAACTACTTCTCCTTATTTCTAGATAAAAATAAATATGTTTGCAGTGCTTGGGAGGTGAACTCATCTTCACCAATACACGTTATACTTATCCAACCATTATTCTCAAGGACAGAAAAACTTTTTAGTGAAAGGCGCATTAGTTGTTGAATCTCAAACATCCAAAGACAGAGAAGGACCCCAGGATATTCAAACCAGCCATGACCGTGGTGCACCTCTAGAGTAAATGCAAAACAGATATGTAAATATTCATTTATTTTCTTGGTTAAAAGCTATGAGCTTGGAGATAACTGCACTGCAATTCCTTTCAGCTAATTTTACCCATCCAGAAGTTGCTATCTACTTTACGAAGTTATTTGTATAGACTCTAAATTCAGTGGGGAGCTACAGGGATATTTTTATATATTAGATTATTATCTTTCCCTGGATTTTCGCTTTACCCTAGGTACTTCAACTTTAGCTAAATAAAATCAGGGAAATGTATTACATTTTAAATGGATATAAGCAAATGTAAGGTTTTAAGTATTACCTGTCAGATCATGTTTCAAACCTTTGCTTACAGTGAAACTGAAGCGTTGATTTGGTTTAGAAATTTGCACTTTATCTTCTAATCTCTCAAGTCCAGATCTTTATAAAATCAGTGGGAGACAGGAATCCAAATACTGTTTCCTAGATGTTCAGGCCTTTTATTTTTTTATAATGCAGCCCTCAAAAAAACTCACATAACTTGATCATTATTATTCTAGGATCCATAAAAATCAATAAGGTTCTATAGGTCTACTGAAATAGGGGATTAGCTGCAGAGTAGTTAGCTCCAAGCATCTGAGGAACTGAGAAATGTTTTTGGAGAAAAATAGGAAGAAGAATAAAGCATAAATTGACTTTGACATTCAGAGTCAGTAAAGCATAAATATACTTTCTCATCTATCCTGCTTGTTTTATTTGATTTTGATTTCTGCTCAGCTGACTACAGAGAACATTCTAAGCACAGTGCAAACTTTGTCTAAACAGTAAAATTATGGAGCAATGAGCAAAAAGGCAAAAGTTAGGGCAAATGTTCAACTGCAAATGTGTTGGGGAAGATGAAACAGGAAAGCCTTATAAATATGATTGCCTGACAAAAGATTTTGGGAATATGAAAACTACAGGCAACATCGAAATGAAAGCCACTTTTGAAATACCAAGTCTTAGTTACTGAACAACTGGAAAACAATGGTATGGCCAACTGAAGGTAATCCCCTCTTGATGGAACAATACCCTCTGCTTGCAGGCAGGTCCAAGGGTCAGAGCAGACCCTACTAGCTCAGCAGAAGGGGTCCAAAGAGTAGTTTTTAGAAGTTAAGATGTAACACTCTATGTTAATATAAGAACTCTTATAGGCTGTATGTAAATGCTATAGGATTTGTATCTTGTATTAGATTGGTTAGTGACAATTAGAATATTCAGTACAGAAGATGATTTATTGTATTGTAACCAGGACTTCACCATTCCATTCCACTCTTACACACTCTTACTACTTCTTCTTCACTCTCATTCCTCTCGCTTACTCTCTTGCTCTCTTGGGCCTGCTCAGAGCTGCCAGCAGCAGCTCTAAGCAGTGCCCCTATACCCACGCCCTTTGCAATAAACCGCATGTTCCAAGATCTGCTTATAGAGATCTCTCATCACCGTCCGTCTCCGTCCGTCTCCAACCGTCAGTACAGACTGAACCCCAAAGCTCCTTACACAAATGCAAAATCTTTTCCTCAAAGGATAGGTAAATTTGATGCAATTGCTTTTATTACTAATTTTACTTCACTGCACTTCAATGTGCACCTAAAATTCATCCATTGAAAATTTAGCCCATATGCACCACAATCAAAAAAATCTCTAGGGAAACGTGATCATATGCTGTGATGACTTTCTAAGGAGCAGCAAAAACAAAGGAAAAATAGCTATTACTATTTCCAGACAAAAAGAGCAAACCTGAGGGAAAAAAAAAAAAAAATGGAGGGAGGGGAGTGGAAAATGAGTAAAATTAGTAACTTACAACAAATGTCTTAAAAAAGATAAAAATTACCCTGTAAAATGAGCTGGACGCTATTACATCATTAGAGCAGATTCAGCAAAATATTTTAATAAATTGTGCACTTTTATAGATAATAGAATTTTCCATTGAAATATTTTGTTTCCCCATTGTTTTTAAAGAAACTTGCTATATTTTCAATTGTTATGGAATCAACTTTCACAGGAGAGGGAAATAATGTCGTCCATACAGCCAGTGACAGTGAAAAATTTTCATGAACTCAGAAAGTGGGCAGGAAGTTGTTTGTCCTATCTAAGGATGTAGGCCAAGGAATCTGGAAAAAAATGAAATTAAAATTGGAATTTCTCAGTAACTTTTTTTTTTTTTTTGTAACAGTAGATTAGTGTATAAGATCTGCCCTTTATTTTTCACCCCTAAAATGACCTATCTTTGAGAATATGCTTGTAAAAAAACCTAATGGGAATGAATGTAAAAGATCTGTTGTATATAGAGGGGATGCTGAAGAACAAAAATGAGAGCAAAACAGCGGATGCAATGGAGAAAACACAAGTAATTTTTTATTTCTACATTCTCCTATTTCAGTTTTGGAGACTTCCTTGAGGGACTAATGAGCCCTGGGAGCAGCTAGCTGAGTTTTTCCAGCAACTTCCAGCAACAAGCAGCATTTGGAATTGAACATATGTTTCAAGTCCAGCAGCTGCTCCTCTCTTTCTAAATTAATATAGCTTTTTGGGAGGTTCTAATAAGTCCGAAGAAGGGAGCAAAACAGAAAGTATAGACAGACAAGGAGAATGAAAGTACATTCAGTAAACCCTGCTTTTAAAGCTTTGCTAAAATTTGTAAGGTTTTAGCCTGGAAGAGAGAGGCAGGGAGACATATCTACTCTCCCAACATCAACAGATATTTTTTTCCTTCACCTGACAAGACCCAATACACACAGTCCTTGGATTCTTTGCTGATTCTGTCAAAGGATGTTTTTGTTAGCAGCAATCTTGGAAACAGTGAAGACAATGGAATTAAGGCATTTCAGGACATCTTATGGAGTCCCATGATAATAAGGCTTCAGCATTACAGTTCTTACTGACTAGCCAAGGGTTTGAAGCTGGTGCCCTGGAGCTGAAGAGCACATTTGCTCAGTCTAAATTTCTTGAATGCAACTGGTAAAACATTATATGTCATAACAATATGACAATCAGTTCCGGATCTGAACATGAGGATTTATTATAAAATTTAGGAGGTTTTTGCATTCACATAGACTGGAACACCACTGACCAAAGTGGAGTATCTTCATGAATGAGTACTTCCCACAGGTTTATCACCCTCGATCCATCGACTCCAGTACTGAGTGCAGATGGTTATCCTGTTGTTGAAATAAAACATTTAGAGAGCCAAGAAAACATAATATTAGAGCATCAATTCAGCTAGTCGGGCTACCACTGTTTGATCCTGTCTTCTCTGTCTAGACCCCCAGAAATAAAGAACAGGTGCAAGTCATGAGTCATTGTCTTAATAATCTATGCATATCTGTCAATCATTCAATACTTAAAAGTACTTGCAAAATAGTTTTCTTCCCATTATTCTTTGCTAGGCACTCATTAAAGTCTTCCTTGACCTTTTCTGTTTTTTTGGTTTTTTTTTAATTTTACTTACATCTTATTTTAAAGGTAAGTGAAAGAGTGAGTATCCAAAAGCCAGGCCTGAGAGTCCTTGGGTTTGGCACAAGGACTGTCTCAATCTGTCATTTGTCTTTTATGTATGAAATCACAGGTAGATATAATTTATAGAACACTTGTTACATCCCAAAAAGGAACAACATTTCTTTTTTACTCTTTGTAAGTTTTTCAGACCTTTAAAGCAGGGGTTTAAAGCACCTCTTCCTTTCTGCTTTGTTTGTATATAAACTGATACCAGTCTTTCCATTTGTGGTAGAAACATCGGAGATTTCTAACATGTCTGGATTTTATCTCTGTCAGCAATACTCTTGTGGTAGTCTTTTCAGCTTCACTTCACCGGAGGTTAACCCATCCTTCAAATTAAATACTCTGAGCCTAATTTGGCCCTATGGGGAATTCAGAATGATTCACTTGACACCGTCCTCTTCTTCCTACCCTCAAAGTAGAAAATAAAACCTGAAAGAAAGTCAAGTCTTAATAATACTCCTCACTGTCACCTAACCTGAATGAATCCTTTCTTCCTAAAGCTTCTGGATGATGGGTATTTGCAGCTCTGTCAGAAAGTTTGTGATTCTGAGCTTTTTTCGAAAATGGGACTTTTTCTGACTTGGGGACCTACCCAACGTGTCAGGTCCTGCCATGGGCAGTCTCCTGCATCCCATGAAATCCGGCAAAATAAAGCTATCTATGCCCCCAGGCAGGGGAAAGCCAGATTCCCTCTACCTCCCCAGCCATTTTCAAATGTTGACTGAAGAACTCTCAGTTAATTTCTCAATTAATTAAAAACTTGATTATTTGATGACATGAAGTGGCAAACAATGATAATTTTCTCCCTCTTTCCATCCATCTCTTTTCAAACTGAATCTGCTGCAGAAGCAAATATTATTGCCAAATAGAGGTCCTGTGCATGGCATTTTAGGGCCCCAAGCTTGGTGTACAGTGTCAAACCGGATCAAAAATAAGAATAAATCATATTTCTGAATGGACAGGTTCAGTTTATGTCCATGACATAACTCAAGTTAGTGAGTGTTCCTCTCAGAAGGATACTATTGACAGAGAAGGCACTAAGCAAGCAATTAATAAAACAGAAGTTGGGTATGTACAGCTGGTTTTCCCTACAGTTCCACATCTGGAGTATCACACATTTTATTCCCTGGATGCTTGCAGTAAGCAAATCTGTGAACTGAGAGAGTTTCAACTAAGGACCATCCTTAGGCTTAGAACATTGTATGAAGCAAGTTTGCTGACAAAAAAAAGCCCATAGAAATGAAAAAAGGGATATAAATGTGATCTCATATGCAATGTGATAATAACAGGGAACATAAACATGAGTTTGGGATGTAGTGAGACCTCAGCTCAAGTTTTTGCAGCTTGCCACACAACCTTACCATTATCTTAACACATTTAATTATTAAAACCTCCATGGTGATGAATCAAAAGCATTGCATTTGACTGGCACAGGATGGTAAGTGCTTTGAAAGTCATTATCCTAAACACAAAAAGATTTTGAATAATCCTTCAAAATGTCAAGGCACACATCACATCAGCAATTGTTAAATATTTCTTCTGAGGAAGAAGTTAATTTAAAGCACTTTTGATGTTTAATGCCACTCACGACGGCAGCTGAAAATTAACCCTCTGCATTTCCCTCCCCCAGACCTCAGCAGCCTTGGTATAATGTTCTAGGGTGGTAGGATATTTTCAATGCATCTTATTAAAAAGAAATCAAGGGCAGTTTTAGGAAGCTTGAAGGATGAAAAGCTCAACAAAACTTCTAAATCGATCCACGGGAAGCAAGGAACTGGGAATATTTTCTCGTCAAATCCATCCATAAAATGGGCCCATTAAAATTCTCCTTTTACTGCAGATGATTCTCCTCCCTGCTGAGTGAATTTCACTGGGGAAGTATCAAGCTCCTGGGCAGGATGATGCCCCCTTCTTGTGGGAGGGATAAAGCTGTGTTTGGCAATTTTCGTAGCAATTCCCCACCTTGTTAGGTGGGTGGGAAGGAGGAGAATGTGTGAAGAGTGTGCAACAAACCTCTATACATAGTATGTGTTGTTGCTAAAAGAAGAAAGTGCTTGAATTTTATGATAAACACTAAACTGCCTGTGAAGTTGTGAGCTGACCATAAGACCAATTTTTTTTTTAAAAGACCCAGTAAAGCTTTGAATTGCAAAATTTCCTTCCTTACTTCAACACTGTGGTTATTACTCATTTCTCATTAAAATGGATGGAAGCTTTTCAGTCTTGGGAATGAAATTAGTTCTCAGAATGAGATGTAAGGGGGTACTTGGCTGGGTGGTGCTCAAGGTTTGCCTTATCTAGCAAAATCATCACTTTTTGAAACTGTCACCAAATGTTAAATCAGAAAATGTGCATCTTTGGGATTTCCAGGGATATAAAATAGATCAGTGGCATGAATACTTTTTGCCTGTGGCTTTATACTCCATTCTTTTAAAATGTTTTCTTATTTTTCCTTCTACTTATCTAATTTCTTCATGCCAAGACTTATCAATGCTCAAAATATTTAGAAACACTGTCAAGAGCATAATATTTTCCATGATGCCTGAAACTGCTTCTCATCCTAACCTTAATATATCCTCTAAGGAGGTGTTTGGGAGTCACTGTAAATAACAGCAAAACAAGCAAGCTAGCAAATAAATAAACAAACCTTTTAAACTCCATGGTTGGAAATGTATGAGAGAAGAAAAGAAAAAATACAACCAAAAAAATATTTGTCTATTTTCAAGAAAATGTGTTGTCCTCAAATTCTGAGAGTAAGTCACTTGCTGAAGCCAGACATAATTAATGAAGTATGAAGTCCCAGAAACATAATGAGATTCGCTGTGACCCAAATGCGAGAACAATATTCAGAAACCCTAAATCCTTTTGCATGAGTAAAATCCAATTGGAAATCTTTGCTTCTTCGCAAAATTACTAGTTTTGTTGAGTTCTTGGAGTGGCCAGAAGCTATTGACTAGAGCAAATCATCTTTGATAGCTATCAAAAAAACCCCCAAAAGACAGAAGGATAAGTCTCATGCTGTCTGGTCCGAGGCAGAAGCATTGTTAGACCACTCATTTATCAGAAATAGAAGACAGGGATCTGTGCATTGGGGGAGAGTATGATGAAGAAACTTGGTAAGGTAGTTGAAGTTCTGTAATGATCTCACCTATGATATCTACAGCAGTGTGAAGCCTGTGCTCTTTATATAATCAACATTTTATGTCAGCTTCAGTCTTTCAAGACTCTGATCTACTCGGTAACTGAGAGAAACTATCCACCAGTCAGTAAAACCAGACAGGTCTCAGGTTTACTTCTTGTTTACTTCTTCTTTAATGCCCTGAACTCCCTGATATGAAGTGTTAGGACATGGAAATTAAATCTGGATCTTCTTGCTGCCATTCTCTGCTCTTAACATACCCAGTTTAATGAGATGACTTTCACTCCCTCTATTCCAATTAGGCTGCTGAATTTGCATTTGCTGCCTTTTCAGGATGACACCAATATGGCCCTCTAATCCTGGCTCCTGACTTGCTGGTTGTGGCTTCTCTGTGGGACAGCAGCAGCCTGAGTGGGGGGGGGGAACACCAGCACAGTGTGTCAGAAAGGGAAAGGACCCAAAATCGGTGTGGGGACAGCCTGTGATGTGGTACTGCAGGCCAGTCTCACACAGCGGGATCTCAGGGGCTAAAGCTCAGGGAATTATCAACCCCTGGAGCAGACTTAAAACTGTGGACCTCCAAGACTGTCCTGTCATAGGCACAGGTAGAATATATCTTTGGTTGTCCAGACTGGGTTTTCTATGCATAAAAGATGGAAAAAAATTTTCCTCTCTAGATTACTTGGTTTATATGAAGAATACAAGTGAAGTCTCCAACACAGAGAGCAGCTTCCACCTTCAGTGGCAAACGGTACTGAATTTATCTCACTAACTTAAATGTGTTGCATGGAGAAGCTGGGAAATATAGAGAAAAAGATAACACTTTGTGTTATGTCATTACCAGAAGAAACATTTTATGTCAGGCATTATTAGGCCTTTACTTCACTTGAGAGGAAGTAAGAAAAAAACCATGCAAAGTTAGGAAAGTATTTCATAAGGAAGACTGAGGATTTTATAAAAATATCAATTTTAAATAGATACATAATATGTTTGAATATGCAATGCAAACCAACTAAGGCTTGTATCTGTGGGAGTTCCACTGGTGTCCTTGCTATTAATTTATTTAGCTTTTACATCCCTTTCAGAGATATTAAAATATTATTTACACACTTTTAGAAGCCTTCAATGGGCTTTTAATTGGCTTAATGAAGTCACAGAAGGAGTGGGTGACTAACAAAAAAAAATAATCTAAGGGTTCCTAATTCTAGGTTTACTATTCCTACATTAATCAGTACAATCAAGTGGGATATATAACCTGGCACTCTATAGAAAACAAAAGAGTGAAGCAGCATTTATATTTTATGAGTTTTGGAGAGTTTTTTGCAATGGAAAGGCATTCTGTTTTTAAAGAGGCAATTTAGGGAGACACTTTATTATCAACAAAGGAAAAAGAATATTAAAAAAAATCCTGTGTTGATAATCTTGAATAGTGAAATCCTGCTAAGTTAGGGAAATAGAAAAAACCCAAGTATGAATTCTTAAACACAAATTGAATGCTTTCTAATTAAACTGCCAGTGATGAAACAAATCCATACAGGTGCATATACTGAATTAAGTTTTCAAACTCTGCAGACTATATCTCCTTTTTTTCACCTCTCAGCCACTGCAAACTGAACAAGGTTCTAAGACAATTGAGTAAGAGCATTTAAGAAACCTAATCCAGCCGTAAATGTACGATTAATATATTACCCAGTAGTTTCCACTGCATTATGTACTAAGTTTATTTAGTTATTATGGAAGACTCAGAAGAGTCTCTTAATGTTCCATGGCACATAGAACAGTAGTATCAAATACCTGAGTAACATTCTTCATGATAACGTGTCCTCTCTCTGCTTAGGAGAGAAAATATACATCAGTGTTTTGCAGTTAGTTTGGTATCCATTCAGTGTCTGGCCTTTCTAACAAGTATAGCATTGACTGCCAGGGATTATGGATTTAGAGACTTGAATTTGGTTGTTCTGAGCAGAGCTACCAGTGTTTTCCATGGGCTTGTCCCTTCAAAGGTCAGGAAAGGTCACGGCAGTCATGTAAATGAAAACTGTGTGTGATACAAGCCATAGATTTCAACATTTCTCTTCCCTCCTACATTCAATGCCTTCATAGCCCGTTCACGAAGTCACCAAGGAGACAAAGCCTAGGAGACAGCCCTGTCTAACTGGGCCATATCTGAATTAGCACACCACCTATTTGGTAAGTAAATACACAGCACCCTGAAGGATACACCACTCCCAGCAAAGCCAGGTTTGCCCTGATCAGGTTGTCCCTCACATTTGGGGATCCCCTGTAACGACTTGGGTGCAGTCACAGAGGTGTAAAGCAGGCAAATGTGAGAAAATTGCATGTGCACTATCCACCAAGAAAATTCTAATCTCACCTGTCATTCACAAGGAGGCTGTAATATCCATGGAAATGCATTGTAGACTTTGCTGCTTTTATTCTGGAATTGTTTAGTGCATTTACATTTTCTATGAAACTCAATCAACTTTCCAGCTTTTCTTTTTGAACCTTTTATTTTTCCCATTATTCTGTTAATAATTGTTGCTTTCCTGGCATTCTTGTTCTGTTAGGTTATTATGCATTCCTCAGCATTCTGAAAAATGAAAAATGGAAAAAATCACATGCTTTTCAGCTGACTTAACACTGCGTAAAATGCTGAAATTATTAATTGAAGATCTTGATTATAAATTAGGTGGAAATAATGTTGAAGAAGCAGCCCCTAGTCATATAGGTTTATTATTAGGGCTACATACTGAATGATTTGAATTCTGTTCTAGTAGTGGTAAATATAGTTATTATGGAAGAATGTGAGCTCGTGGATTTTGGCTGAATGTCAGCTGAATCAAGCAGGGTATTTCATCTATAATTTAAAACTGCATGTCCTAAAACAATGTCTGTGTTATCTCCTTCTTCCACCCTTCCAAGAGTAACGTGGTTATGATCTTAAATAAGATAAGGAAATTATTTCAGCCACTACAGAATAACTAATTGCCAATAATACTGTTGTCAGCTGTCCCTGTGTGCAGCAGCACCCTACTGTGCTAAGCTCAGTAGACTCACAACACAAAGTTTGCAGTACATTTATATGATGACTGAGGAATTGCAGCTGTTATGGCAGATTTCTTCATTAATGCTGGTGATATTAGATGACCTTATATAGTTTGTTTGGATGCCAGACTCATTAAGTGGAAAGATATTATCCAGACTTCATGGGTGCAGCTTTTACTCCCCCGGTGTATTTAGCAGGGCCAAGGTTTCATGATAAGAGTCACTCAGTCGGATACCACACAGTTGAATGCTGCCTCATAAGTCATAATTACTTATCCTCCTAATTTAGCTTAGTGTTACAGATTGTATATCTGTTGGACTATTATTTGTGCTCTAGTCTGTGCAACATTGACCTTGGTAGAGTCCCAGGCTGTCCGAGCCATTTAGGCACTACCGTAATAGATACGTTAAACAACAGCTACAATCGTTCTCGTCTATTCAGGTAGGCTTGGAGCTCAAGATCTGCTGCTTGACAAATGTGTTGCCTCACCACTGCCACAGCACTGCGATTCATCTTAACAAATAATGCAAAAGCAAAGGTGTATCTGATTTGAGGGAACTGAAAGGTCCATCTATGTTTGTTTGGGGGCTCTAGAGGGTTAGGGGAAAGGTTTGCCTGAGAGGTTAAGAGCTTATCTCTGTCCTCGATTGAAGAAAACTCTTAAATCTGAACAGCTTTTTCCTCAAGGGTGCAGAAATATGATGAGACCTTCATTATTTCAAATTTCAGATAACTCTATTTCTCACTATTTTCTTTATCGCCTTTCAACTGTAACCTGTTTCTCCCCTCATATAAGAAAAAGACCCAGTGGTGGGTGGTAATCCTGGCTGTCACCTGGTAATCTGTTTTAATTTCCTGGCTCTTGCTGTTCATCTGAGAGTTCCAGACTCAGTTCTGTAAGTTGTTTGTTGGAAGCAAGTCACTAGGAGACAAGGGTTTCTTATACCAGTGAAGGACACTCTGTACCTCCCAGGATTGCTCCTTGTAGCCTAGACTCTCCCTCTGGACATAGTGAGGTGTGAAAATCCTCAGGAAAGTAGGGCTATGCTATATTCTTCTGTGCAGAAATAGCATATGGGAGAATAGCCAAGAACATGGACACATAAAGGCATAAAAGCATAAAAAACATTTCTACATTTTCCACTCCTTCAAGCCCTTCTCCATATCTGTATGAAGTAAGTTATACTTTAGCTGCCTATATATCAACACACAGGTAAAGGAATAAGGGAATATTGCTCCAAACTGACTAAAAAAGAAAATGCACAAAAAATCTCAAGCAAAATACATATCTGCACAAAGATCCTTCCTTAGTTCTATGTGAAAAAGTCGAGGCAGCTGTAGTTAAGAGAAGATACAGACTTTTAACAAGGACCACAAGTTGGAAGAGCATCTTGACAAGTCATAAAACTTTAACAGATTTCTGTGGTGATTCCTGTGCAGTGCTATCAAAAAAAAGCTTTACTTAAGAGCATTCAATGCTGCTGACACAGAAGGGACCAGGACAATGTCAGGGCAAATTTCTTATGGGAATCTCACCCACATTGTCTCAGTGGGGATGGCTGCAATTGTGTGTTTAAGTGATCCTATTAGGGAGGATGGGATCTTCTGTTCCATGTATTTAAATGCTGGATGTGGATGACAACTGGACAAACCATGAAGATCACCAGATTGCTTTCTGAGGCACCATTCTACAAATTTTAGGTGAAATGGAAAAAAAAAAAAATCACTTGACTGACAGCGGCAGCTTGCCTTGTATCTGGTTCACATCATGGGTGGTCAAACTATTGTGAAAAATGTGTGTGGCTTGAAAGTAGCAGAAGTGTGGCTTATTTTCCTGTGTATACCCTAAAGTTCTGACTTTCAAGAAATATGTGCAAGGAGGTCTGCTGAAGTCAGAAACAGCAATACAGCAACCTCCTCCTTTCTGGAAAACACAGAATCATAGAATTGTTTTGGTTGGGAAAGACCTCTAAGATCACTGAGTTCAATCATTAACCCAGCACCACTGTGTTCACCACTAAACCATGTCCCCAGATGCTACATCCTTGATTTTGAACACCTTCAGGGATGGTTATTCCATCACTTCTTATTTCCAATATCTGACCACCCTCTCAGTGAAAAGATTTTTTCCCAACATCCAATCTAAACCTCCATTGTGCATCTTGTGGCCATTTCCTCTTGTCCTGACAAATTGAGGACCCACAAAAAGCTCTTTTCTTACTGTCTATATTCCTTGATCTTCTCACCTTGGCTGTCATAGGCATGTGATATCTGTTCTGACAGTTCAGGCATTTGACACCCCATTCATGGTCTGGCCCAAGATAATGTAAAATTCTCCGCTAGATTAAGGAAGGCCTGCAAAATGTACTCACTATAAGTTTCTCTGTATGTGTGTGTGCTTTTCCGAATGTACAGTTAAATATATAAGCTTTCCCTTACTGATCAAACTTTATTCAGGACTGACAAGCTTCCTAGGCACTTGGTTTATGGCTGTTTCTTCTGTTTTCAGTGTTAAATCAATTGACAGCCTTGGGGTAGGAAGGAATTGTGCTAAAGAAGAGGTCACTGCTGAGTTTTCTTTGTTGTGTTTGTATTGTTTTCCTAGTTAGTGTGAGGGGATGCCAATTTTTAGGGAACAAAAAACAAGAGTAAGCTTTAAGATAAATACATGTCTTAGAAATCCTCAGAAGAGCAGCAGAAGGAAAAAATAGAAAGAATTCTAATATTTATTAAGGAATAGAAGTTTTTAACATAGAGTTGCCCAGAATAATTTGGCTTGGCTGCCTGATCATAAACAATATTATTTTCTGGCCATATCCAAACCACAATGTTGAGGTACTAAAGAATGAGGTTTCTGCCACAAAGAGGGAAATACAGCAGGACTGGTATGGAGTTATTAATCAATCAACAACTAATGTTTTTGTAGCTCTCTGCCTCTTCCTGACACCACCAATTCTACAAATTTATACAGTGATTTTTTTCTATTATAATTATGTAGTAGGAAACCAGCAAGGTAACATTCCCCTGTGTTGTCATCTAAGATCTGCTCTTAACAATATATTTATAAGGACAAACAATTAGCCTGAGGATTTCTAAATACTAAATATCTTCTTGTGAAATCCAAGATAGTTGGGGTTTTTTTTTAAGCTTGTTACTCAGCTTTTTGAATGTAGATCCTCATATGTAATATGAAAAGTGTTCTGAAAATGTTCTAGAAATTTGGAGCTATACTAAAGGATATAATGGCTCATCCATCCGGCTCCTTCATCAGCCTGTGTTAGCTCCAAATGCTCCAGAGGAAAATGAAAAAAGACCAAAATTATCAGAAGCAGTATGTTCCAAGATACACATCATAAACCACAAGCGGATAAAATGGTACTCCAATATGTAGTTGTTGTTTTTTACCATGAATTTCAATACTTCATTTCCTCAGCTGTTTTTTTTACACTTAATATTTAATTCATAAAAAACATGGGCATAATGACTGCAACTTACTGTCCATTTTTTGTGTTTAAAATATTTTTTAAAACTATTCTAGACCATGTAGCTGGTGTTTAGCATCCAGCAATGGCTGGCATAAAACATTTGTGAAAATGGTATATGAAATCAGGGCATGTAAAACGTGTGCCAGATTCTGACAAGGTGTTTGAATACTTAGAATCATTGAATCATAGAATTTTTTAGGTTGAAAAAAAGCTTTAAGACCACTGAGTCCATTGAGATCATCACTTTCCGGTGCAGTCTGCCCCAATGTTTTATAACCGTCTCAGTGGATAGATTTTCCCTAATATCCAATCTAAACTTTGGTGCAGGATGGGGAAATTTCCTCTTTTTTAAATTTTTTTCTTATGGTGGGGAAGAAACTGGCTCCCACATTGCTACAACCTCCTTTCAGAGGGCTGTAGAGAGGGGTGTGGTCACTCCTGAGCCTCCTTTGCTCCAGAATAAACAACCCCAGCTCCCTCAGCTGTTACTCATATGACTTATTTTTCAGACTGTTCCCCAGCTCCATTGCCCTCCTCTGGGCACGCTCCAGCCCCTCAATGTCCCTCTTGTCATAAGGGGCCCAAAACTGACTCCAGGATTCAAGCTGGGGCCTCAGCAGTGCTCAGGACAGGTGTATGGTCACTGCACTGGTCCTGCTGTCCACACCATTGCTGACACAAGTCAGGTGCCATTGGCCTTCTTGGCCACCTGGGCTCATGTTCAGCTGTTCTCAACCAGCACCCCCAGAGACTTTCCCCACTGGGCAGCTTTCCAGCCACTCTGCCCCACCCTGGAGCTGCAGGGGGTTGTTGTGACCCAAGGGCAGGATCCAGCACTTGGCCTTGCACCTCACACAATTGGTCTCAGCCTATCTGCCCAGCTTCTTCTGGACTTAATGAGACACACACTGCATTCCTATTATCTTATTAAACATCAAGGGACTCTCGTTATCTTTATTTCACCCTCAGTATCTTCTATTTTCAGCAGACATTTGGTGTAATGAAAAATCAGAAGTGGAAGTAGAAAATATTCTTACATTCTGAGATTCCTTTTCATACCAGGTAGAGCTGTCTATGTTCATGATCAAATTGCTAGCAAAGAAGGAATCTGGAATATAACAGAAAGTCAAACCTTACATTATGAAACTGAATCAAAGCTTCTTTGACACTTGAAGAATATAGATTAAATGGGATGCTTTTGTTAAACAAAACACATACTGGAGTGTTGGGGAAACTCAAAAAGTCACATCTGGGTTTCAGCAAATTTGGAGTTTGAAATGGTAAGTTAGATATGCTTTTAAACAAAGGAAAAAGCATCTAGGTTAAACACTGTATCAAATAAAAAACAAACACTCAGTATGATATTCACTCTCTTAAATTTTGTCTATCTAAAAGTGAGGCACGCATTTTAAGTTGATCATCAAGACACCTTCTGTACACAGCAGAGAAAGGATATCACTTCCAGACGAACAACAAAATTCATGAACAGCTAATGCATCAACAAAAAGATATCTAAGATGGGAGCGGGGAGATCAATCACCCTCTTCCAGCAACTGTTTTTCTCCATTGACTGTGAAGAAAGTCTGGAATCGCAGTGTAAATTTGATGCCTAACGCTTAGACAGATAAAATTAAGTGAGATGAGTCCTACCCTAAATATCTACCACCCCATCACTTTTTTTCATGGTTGGGTTCATTGTTGTTAATGGTTGATTTCACTTTCAGCTCTTATATACTGGCAAATTGTTCTTACTCTCTGCTTTTCTATATATCAGGGAAATATTTATACAGTGTAAATAAACTTTTCCCAAATTACAGGAAAATAATTTTTCTGCATATTTTTTAAAGAGCTTACATAAAGCTCATCTAGTAAACTTAATCTCTCAATTGTTGTTGGAATGTTAAAGGAAATATGAAAAAAGGTGGATTTTTCCTTCTAACCTGTTTAAAAACTGTAAACTTGCTAAGCTTCTTTATTCCTTATTCACAGATATAAGCCAGAGTTCTCAAGGATTTGCTTTTCAGAGATTATTTTTGTCCTGACAAAAAAAAAAAAGAAAAAGATTCCTGTAAACAACAGCCCAGAGTAAATCAACATACTCTTTGGATTTTTGATTTATAGCAATGAACTGTTTTGTGTAAATCAACCAATGATCCTCAAAGAAAGGTGCCCTGAGGCTTTAAGGCAACTGAGACTCTTCTCAGAAACTGACTTCAAGTGAAGCAACCTGGTTGAAATATCATCTTCCCAGTTTGAACAAGCTTTTCATTTTTAATTGAAAGTAGGAGCACTGGGCTAGAATATAAAAGGCCTCTCAGTTCTCTGCCAAAGCCCCATGACACCACACATCAACACCTTTTTTTTTATTTATCAATGAGTTAATTTGCAGTTTTGGAGGGGAAATGTGCACCTGGATGTATTCCACAGTGTTCTAACGTAAAGTAACCCCTGGTAGCTCCTTTTGCCAGTGGTTGAACTCATGCTGCTTAGTTTGTGATTAAGGTTCAACTTCAGTGTGTTGTTATGATGCAGGTGGACATAAGTGAGCAGTGGCAAGGATTACAGAGTAATTGCAAATGGAAAAAAAAATATATATATATATATTTATGTAAAAATATAGTTGTTTTTTTTTTTTTTAATATTTATTTTCTTTCTGGTGAAAGTTTGGGAATTCTTGCTTTCACTGGAACCCAAATAAAATTTTTGCTGTTGTGCATATTTTCTGTAAGACTTCATGCTGGGAAAATTATATCCACAGTAGTAGAGCATCAATGAGAGGCAGGGAAGCAAACAATTTAATCACAGAAAGAATTCATAGCAGGTTTATAACCTATATAACCTTGTGCATTTTTCATCCCACCAGCCTGAAGGTTGTTAGATCTCAACTGGGAAGAACAAAAGAAGAAACTCTGTTCTGTGAGGACAGACATAGAGTTACAGAATCCTTAAGGCTGGAAAAGACCTCCAAGAACACTGAGTCCAACCATTAAGCCAACACCATCAAAATCACCACTAAACCATGTCCTTAAATGCCACATCAACATGCCTTTGAACATCTCCAGGCATGATGACTCCAAGAATAATCCAGGCTAATTACCCCCACATCCCTCAGCTGGTCCTGTTGGATGGTAAAAAATGTCACCAGTAAAAACTTTTCTTGAGCAAGTACTGCCAGAAAGAAGAAAACAAACAAAACCCCCACCAAACAAACAAAAAACAATCAGATGAAAAAAAAAAAGTATCAGAAACCGACAGGTTTTGGAAGACCACCTTCCTCTGTCCTGCTTTTAATAAAAAACTTAAATACCTTAAATACAGATTTTCAGAAGCGTATCCCTGATGAAGCTTATCTCAAAGCACCAGTCCTTCAAAGACCTTTTAGGATGACTTGCTGGGAAGTATGGAACTGTTTTTTCTGGCTGACAGTGAATGGTTCAAGTTGTAACAGCTAATGGCATCACTCTCAAATATGTGGTCCAAGTGGCCAAGACTTGCACTCCAGCACTGAAATCCTCAGATATTTTGTGTGGGCAATCCTGTTTAAGCAGTAAGGGATGTCTTTCCTTTGAGAAGGAAAAGTTAAAATGTATTACCAAAAGTTATATTTAAAAAAAGAAATTTTCCCCTGCAAAAGCATATATCAGTCACCTTATCAAAGAATTTGCAGAACCACAGATTTCAGTGGCTTCTTCCCAGATACCAAAAATGGAAGTGTATTCTGAAGTCTGTAATAATAAAGTGAAAATATAAGAAACAGGCTTCCTTCTGAAGCTTTTCCAAACAGTAAATACATTTACTTATCAACCTGCAGTATCTGATATACCTGCTCCCAGTGGACTCACTTAGTACCAGGAATTACTGCTGAACAGAAAGCTTATTTAATCTATTATGGGTCAGAATTTTTATCAAGCTGCTTAATTAGAGTTCTCTCCCTCTCTCTCCCTTTTTTTTTTTAACAGCTTAATGAGGACTTTCATCACTCCTGCCAAGATGAGTCGAGTGTTTTCAAGCAGATGAGTGTGATATAAGTAAATATGCAATATGATGTATCTTTCTCGTATCTTCCATTCAGAAGTAGGGTCAAAAGCTTCATTAGTTCAACAATATTTCAGGCAACTGTTTAAAACTTTTAGTAAGGGCATGATAACAGACACATGATCTTTTTCAAGCTAGAGCCTCCTAAAAGTTAAATTAGATGTTTAATGAAAATTAGTCATCTAGGCTCCTTATAAAACTTTCAGATGGTTTTGTATGAAATAAACCCAATTTTTGGAGTGTCTTTCATCAGGGAACTACTTTCACATAACATTTTAATTGAAATTATTTGGTATCAAATGGGAGAGGGAATTGGGAATAGTATCTCAGTTGTTCCAAACAATGACCTCATTTGTTATACGGAAAACATTCCTTGCTGAAAATACATGAAGAAATAATAGGACTACGGTAGGGTAAACAAGTAAGTCAGCAAGTTTTAAAAAATTACTAATGAAATTTAAAAAATTACTGTAATACTGAGACAGCTATCTGGCATAAATAGACTCCACCTAAATTATGGAAGTCTGAAAAATAATAGTAACTAAAGAGGATGCAACCTAATGGAAAGTGTCATCTGTGATCTGTGAAATAACTTGCTATTATTTGCAGCACGGTTTCTAGCTCTGTGGCCTGGATTTGCTGAAGTTCTTGTGGGCCTGTATGGTGTGTGATCCTGCCAGGCAGGAGCAGCATCATGCCCAGCATTCTGTCACAAACTGTAAAAATGCAACTTTGCAGAGCAGGTTAAGTTTCAAGGCTCTGGGAAGATAAGCCACTAGAACTTCACCCTTGTACTGCAGCAACCTGCCTCAGCTGAAGCTGTTGGAAGTTTTTGCTCTGCCAGACTTAAGCATTTCTATGCATTTCCTGTACAGCATCTTCCTTAAAACCCCAGAAGTTGTAAATCCACAGAAGTCTATTTATTTTAGTGGTGTAACCCCATTGTATGCTCATTGAGAAACTAGTCCCAGAGAATTTCGATCGACTACAAACACAAAAGTAATGGGACAAGATCATGCTTTCCATGAAGTCAGTACAAATATTAATATTGACTTCAACACCACCAGCATTTTAATCAGAGGAGGTTTTTAACTCAGAGTTTCCCACTATCTTGAGAAATACTCAAGTGCAAAAAGATGCTATAATGAACAAGCTTTGCAAGATCATTCACTAACTAAAACATCATGTATCTTAAGAGAACATGGACCAGTTACAAATATAATGTCTGTAAACAATATAAAACAGTCTAAATATTTATTGGTAAATACTCTCAAGATAATAGTAATAGAACTTTCTGATGAAATAGCCAAGGAATATAGATTTAAAAAAAGAAAAAAAAAAAAAGGGCTGCATTATCCACATTTGATTTCATAGATTATCTGTAAAAAGACAGGTTGCTTTATGAGAAAGCAAAATAAGTCTTACATTTACATCACTGTTTTGCTGCTTTTTTTCTGGAAAGCACTGAGATGGCAGGCTGTTTAGAAAGGAGAAGGAAACCATGTAGGTGAAAAATACGTAGTCTCTTACAGGCAATCAGATACTGTTTATAAAAGTTTCTTTCTGCAGCTGGAAAAATATTGAGCTAAACCCCCAACCTTATTGAAACAGAGTCAAGAGATTATGAATAACCGGTCTCTAAGGAATCAGCAAGCATACATGGGATTTCTGTTTGAACAATGATCTAATCTGTGCTTTTATTACTTACTATTGGTAAAATCCTGGCTCTGCTAAAGTCACACTGACAAAACAAGTGATGTTGCTCCACTTTAATTATATTTCCCTGTCAAAATATACATGATCATTCTGGAGTTCTGGAGGTGATAGAGTTTTGCTCATGTTCCCTAAATTATACTAGCCTGGATTAGTAGCAGTAAGATGTACCCCTCATTTATTTTTACTGATTCTGTAATAAAGGACCAGAAGAAAATAGGGTGCATCATATTTGGGAGATAATTGTGATGCTCTCTTAAGGTAGAGCTACACTTTATTGCATGAAAAATACCCTGAACTCTTTGCAAATCAACATAATGCAAAAAGGCACGATTTTTTTGGTTTTTATGACATCTATTTTCTATATTCAGATTACCATAAAGTTCTAGAAGAAGACTAAAATGATAAGATCTATACAAAGACCTTTTATAATTGGGGTGAGCAGAGACAGACACCCCAAGGTGTCCCACCTGAAGGACATAAATAATGAAAAGTTTCCTATAGACCACAAAAATAATTTGAAAATCTCTGTCTGTCTCTCCCTCAATCCATTCTTTTTCCACTAAGATAAAATTTCTCACTGTCTACACAGAACTTATTTGGTTTGAAAATTTATTACTCTGGTATGATTTGAAATGTCAAAAAGGTATTTAATCCCCAGGTATATGTATGACTGTAAGTGCTTTAGAGCATACAGGTACATGCTTTAAATGTTCAGGATGCAGGTATCCATTGATCAAATGAAGTTTTGCCAGCAGCTGTGTTCTTTCACAGAGATGACAATTTCCTGATAAATTCAAATTATACAGCATTTTGAAGCCTTTTTGAGATGAACAGGTCCATAAAATGTAAGACAATCTCAGACCACTGGTCAGCTGTGACGTGGTACACAAAGTCACCATCCTTATGGCAACTGCCTGTAAAAATAACACAGGTCACATCAAAGTCTTCAGTAGCTAGTGACTTTGTTTACTTCATTTCAGGTGCCAGGGTGGATCCAGTCCAGCCCAGGAAGAATGAACTGGCATAGACGGAATGACAGACATTAGGCATAAGTACTTTTTATATCAAGCCTTTGGCAAGTTACTTGTTGGAAAAATCTGTTCTCATGAACACAATCCAAAATCTGCAAGTTGTGCTACTAAGGCATATGATAACTTCTAATATCCAGGGATATGCTAATACATACCGTCCTGGGATATGCCAAACCATTGCCAGGATAATGGCTCATTCCAGATGCCAGTCAAGGTCCTTTTTGACAGCCTTAGGGCATTTCAGTATAAAAGCATCTTTGACTGGGTTATTCAGAGCAGCAGATCTTTTATCTTCCCCCCAACAGAAACTGTAAATAAACTTTGAATGAAAAGAGAATGGATGCATTTACTGTTCTGTTTTTGTTTGTTGGTTTTTCTGTGGGTTTGTCAGAATTTTGTTGGTTTTTGTTTTTAATCTCTCCACATGTTGCATCTAACAAAAAAACCCCATCTTCTTTCCTATTATTTATAGTCCATGGACACCAGAAAATAATAACAAACAAAACAAATACAAACATAATGGAAAAAAAATAAAAGAAAATGTAGAAATAAGGCTTTATAGCTTGTGTTGTTTCAGAACACTAAAGGAAGAAGGTTACTAGAGATGAAAACAACAGATGCCATGTGATTAGTTGCTACTGTGGGCAATTTTTCAGTGAAATCTTAAGGTTGGTGGAGATCTCTACTCACAAAGTATTAGCTCGTTCCCAATAATTAGATTATGTACCAGATAAATTGCTTAATGTATGCCTAAATGTTCAGGGAGTTTAATTTCTAATAGTGAAATATTATTTATTTATTTAAAAATGAAAGTTATAGAAACACTAAAAAATGCACAAATACCTGAGAACATGGATGTTCCATGAATTGCACGTTTCTCATAGAAAACTGATTGTAAAATATTCACAGATGAGAAGGGATAGGTGATCCTCCAGAACAACACAACTGATAGAAGTTCTGTCAGGTTCAAAAGAAATTTTGGGAAAAAAAGAAAAAAGGTAACCATGAAACTCAAAGCTACTGCAGGAGCTTTTACCAGTACATTAACTGGTAATTAACCTTAATTAGATTTAATTAATATCATTTAATATTAATCAGATAATATTAAGTATTAGAGTAATATTTCTTCACATTAATTAAGATGAATTATTAAAAATTGAAATAGCTTAAAAGAATGCTGAGCTGATTCATTCATTATTTAAAGATTTAGGATCAAAACTATATATTTTCCTAAAGTATGCAATAGTTCTGGGCTGCTGTGAGCATCCTATATGGTCTTCCTCTTATGACATATCTGATGCATTAATATTTAATCAGAAGTTCAGTTGTGTACTCATACAAGTTAACCAGCTACAGACAAGCTGGTTTAGCCTCTGAACATATTCACTTGCATTCTGAAAGCGTGCGGTCTACCCAAACTGAAAAGTCACCTTTTTTTTTCAAGTCTAATTAAACTGATTGCAGGGACGGGCTAATGAGTCTGGGATTAGGTTACCTCTTCTGAGTAATGTACTCCATAAAAAAATCAATTTACCTCACAATCAGTAGCACCTTTTGTATATAACTTTAGTGTACATTTCTCAAGAAATGCGACTTGGAATGCCTGTATAATGCAAACAAGCACCTTAGGCAGTGAATAAGGTCGAATGACCTTCACAGGAGGTCTAAGGAGAAGCAAGGTCCAGAACAACTTTCCCAAGTTTGACACTAGCACCTCACTCCTTGGTAATTTTTCTTCTACTTAATTTGTTTGGATTGGCACAAAGGTCTGTAGGAGAAACTTTATTGCCCATGTGGTACTAGGTTTCAGATTAGACGGCCTTTTTGTCCTTGACAGCAAGGAATGTCAAGGGAGCTATGAAAATATAGTACAGGCTTAATACTAGAGTTTCTGTGTGTAGTTTTTATACCCATACTCTCCTCAGAAGGTGAAAAAAAAAACAGTACTAAAAATCAAGTGGTCACACAAATAAAAGTTCCTCAGATAAGTTCTATTGACCTTGTTCTTGATTCTTGTCAGTTCCCCACATTATACAGTGAATTCTTCCATATATCTCTGGGAAATAGAAATCTTCACAGAGATACAGCATGAAGGAGAAACACTTAATGGGCCACATTACATCAAAATCTATTGATCTCCTTTCTTTTACTTGTAGGCATGATTGAGGGCTCAAGTAATTGAATTTTCCTCTTGTAGTCTGACATTTTATTTTCTAATTTTTTTTCGTTGTTCTTGAGACATGCTAAGCAAACAGAGATGAGACTGAAGCAGGGGCAGCCATGGCAAGGAGAATGGTCTAGGCAAGAAGAATGGTCTAGGCAAGGCGACCTGAACTTCCATTTCCCTTCCTGCTAATTTGAACTGCCATTGGGACCAAAACTGGGCATTGGCACCTTCTGGGTCTTTCCATGGAGTTGGCAAATGGAGAAAGCAGTGATTTCTTTAAATTGGAATTTAATCCTGATGATCACATCAGTCTTAGACAATTTCCATAATGCTTATAGAGACAAATTTGCACTTAAATCTTAGTACAGTAAATGTAGGCATCCAGCAGAAATTACATAAAGACAATTTTCTATGACCAGGAGTCTCTTATCATCCTGTTACAAAGACCTTAGGCCAGAAATCCCAGACAGTTTAATGAAGTCATTTTGGAAAATCACAATATTTCAGAGTATCTTACTCTCCTTGTAATCCATTGTCAGAGGACATGATTGAAGGTCCAGAGATGGGTCAGTTATTAGCTTATCAAAAATCTCTTTCATCGCTGCTGAGGATTTATAATCAACCAAGAGACATGCAGCTGTCAGGATGTAGCCAGCAACACATGCAATGCAGGGCTGGGCAGAATACAAATGATCATATAAGATCGATCAGATAATTTTTATACGATCAATCAGGTGATTTGTCCTTGCACTTGGTTGTTTGAGGAGTGTATCTACAGCCTTTGGTGATGCTACCAAAGTCCTTCTTGGTTAGTTTCTTTTTCTTGCTCCATCCCCTCTAAATTTTAGGTCCTGAGACACAAAATTCATGGTCAATGTGAGTCTTGCAAATCATTGCTCACATATAAAAGAGTCTACAAAATTAGTCCGCAGAGAACGAGTAATTGAAATAACTGACAATCACAGAATCATACAATATTGGGAGTTGGAAAGGATCCACAAAAGTCATCGAACTCCAACTCCTGCCCATGCACAGGACAACAGGAATAATGAATATATCTTATTTCTTCCATCTCTCTTTTACTCTCTTTTACTTTCTATCCTTTCTGGTTTTTTTCCCTTCTCTTCCTGTTTTCCTTCCTATTATGCAGTAGTTATAAGGCAATTTTTATCAGCAAAAAACACAGCAAGGCTAGAGGGAAAATAAGAATGACCTTTAAAGTCATCATGGAAATTGTTTAGATAATTCAAGGATAAAGAAAGTTGGTTTGATTGCTGAGTGATTTGGTTGGGTTTGATTTTTTTCTGGAGTTTTGTATGTTCCAGGACTAACCTCTCTGGTCTCATGATGCCCTCAGGTATTGTAGTGAAGTGTATTTGAAATAATCTAGGAGGAATTCCTTGTGAAACTTGCTGCAGTGATCACAAGTGGTAATGGTAAAGGAGTGTGTGTTATTGTCTGGACTACGTTCTTGCAAATTCTTCAAAACTCATTCTCTGGCAGAAAAGGAATTTCCATTAAACTCATAACTTTGCTGTTGTTACTCTGGATTAATGATTTACTGACACAGGAAACAGAGGAATGGGACAGACATTTTCCAGGAGCAATGTAGGTCTTTGCAAACAGTGAGGGAAAACTCTCTTCTTGCAGTCCTCTCTTTCACTTTTCATTTCAGTCCATAAATATAAACCATATGCTTGGTAGAACAAATAAGTGGGTACTTTTATGACAAAACACCAATTAGTTTAAAAATTCTGTCTTTGTAAGGGATTTATTCGGATCAGATATGCTTCTGATAGGTTTACTTCAATGAATGTGAAAAAAAGAAGGTATATCCAGTCAATTTTGTGTCCAGTTTATTAAACTTTTTCGCTAGACAAATGAGAAAGAAAAGTATAACTTGATTTCTGTAGCATATCCCAACAGTCAAATTGTGCAGAAGAACCTTGACACAGAAACCAGTTTGCTTGGCCAACTATTCTACATAACTCTATCTCTCCCTAAATACAAAAAAAAGCTACACTATGTCATAGATTATTACAAATGAACTGTTTTATACACAGGCTTTACTGTGTTGGGAAATATAATATCAGACCCCATTTCTTCTGTGACTTGCATCCTCTTTTGAGCTCAACAGGACAAATTCTGTATCTCCTTTAAATGCCTTAAAACCAAAATAATTTTATTTTCATGATACAATAATTCTAATATGTTTTCTCACTTAGACTTAAGCAATTTCTAAGAAACTCTTTTTCATCCTTTCTTATTATTGAAGTGACCCTACGATAGCTAAGAAAGATAGCTCTGCTGTTTTCTATCTTAGGCATCCTGGCAATATTTCATCATTCTGCTCACCCCCTTTTAATTCTGAAGGTACTCTATCAAAGCCCATTTAAATTTATCTCTAATTTTACTCTACATTCCTTCCATAAATTTAGTGCAAAACTAAACCCAGCTAAACTTCCTACAGAAATAATGTAAAGTGACCATAGATCAGAAAATGAAGAATTTTTTTTTCAACAAAAGTGCATCATATCACATGTCTTCTGAGTCTTTTTTTTCTTTATTTATTTATCCATATTTTAATGCTGTGATTATATTGCATCTGATTAATTGAGCATAAGGAAAATAACACTATAAAATTTAAATTTCACAACAGTCTTAATCCAGGTGACTACAAAAACAATTGGATTTAAAGTCACACGAGTGCTTTCAGGAGTTAGTAGCATGCTAGGGTAGCAGTTTGAATTGCATTTTTAAACATTTCCACACGTAAATGGCACAGAAGAAGATGTTGCAGGATATTAGATATATTTAAATCAGAAACTGCTTCCTTTTCATTTTGGTGGAAAGACTTACAACAATATTGAAAATGAAATTGTATCTTCTGAATTTATTTAATCCAAAAGCTAATAAAGGAACTAATTTCCTAAACTAGTAAGACTGAGAGTAGATAAAATCTGTTAACCAGTCAGCACATCTCCCTACAGTGGAGGATGGGCATGTTTTAGGGAAGGTCCTGATAAGAAGTGTTGTTAGTATGGTGAACCTTCTCTATCAGTCTCCAGATTTATAAGCCTTACTTTGTTGGTTAAGAGCATGTGTATGCACAAGGGCAATAGCATGACATTGATTTCTTTAGGAGCTTCTCTTCAAAATCAATGGAAAACTGTGTTTAAAAATTGAAGGTACGTTATGGTGTTAGAATGCAATATCTTATGACCTGATCCAAAAGACCCTAAGGTTAAATTTCATCATCTGGAGTTTAGACATCTAGCCAAACTAGCTATTTTAACTCCTCTCTGTGATCAATGTAGAGAAATAGGTGCCTTTTTTTTTACATGAAGTGTGATTTATCCTTTGTATTCAGTCTAAGAGTAGTGAGGAGAACAGTTAACCATTTCCTCTCATTTTTTGTAAACATTTCAGTCTGCAAGTTGTTCTCTTTTCTCAGCTCCTCAGCAAGTACTCAAATCCTCACAAAATCCAAATCTCTTCCTGTTTGCAAGTTTCCTATTGAAGTATTTCTGCACACCAAAACTAATGCCAACATAAATAAGCCAGAAGTACAAATGAAACATACAGTGAATCAAAATCGATCCTGAAAATTATTTCTCCAGAAGGCCAAGGCAAATTCCCATTTTCCAGTATCATCTAGTATATAAAAATAGTGCCCAAAGTTCCAGTCAGGATTTCAGCCCTGGTACATTAACTTCAGTAGAAACAGATAGCAGAAGGTAGTCTCTGCCCTTAAGAGCTTATAACCTAAGTAGACAAGAAAACCAAGTCTGGAAGGAAGGGACAGGGGCACAAAAAGATTAAGGGTGAAATTCCAGTCTTAGTAAAAGAAATGGAAGTTTTGCAAACATTACTAGGATTTCAACCTAGATAGCTTTGCAAATACACACAGGAACAGGTTGCTCAGAGAAGCTGTAGCTGCCCCATTTCTGGAAGTGTTCAAGGTCTTACACAAGTGACTGAGGAGCCAACAAGGAGAGGTGTCACATGGGACCTTGTGCTCTCCCACAGCAAAGGGCTGGTGGGGAATGTGATGTTCCAAGGCAGCCTTGGCTGCAGTGACCATGAGAAGGTGAAGCTGGAGATTCTCAGGGCAATGAGGAGGGTGTGCTCACTGCCCTGGAATTCAGAGAGCAGACTTTGGCATCTTCAAAGACCTACTCAGTAGAGTCCCATGGGATAGAGCCCTGGAGGGCAGAGGGAACCAAGAATGAGGCAGAATTTAAAGGACCACCAACTCAAAGCTCAAAAGTGATGCAAACCCGGGCATAACTACAGGTTGGGTGGGGAAGTGTTTGAGAGGACCCCTCCAGGGATCAACTTGGTAGGTGACGGCTGATGAAAAGTAACCTGAGCTGGCAGTGAGCGCTCACAGCCCAGAAAGCTAAATGTATCCTGGAGTGTGGACCAACAGGTCAAGTGAATGGATTCTCCCCCTCTACTCTGTTCTTGTGAGAGTTGGAGAGGGGCTCTTCATCAGGAACTGTAGTGACAGGACAAGGGGTAATGTGTAAAAATGGAAATTTAGCTTAGTTATTAGGATCAAGTTCTTTACTGTGAAGGTGGTGAGGCCCTGGCACAGGTCCCAGCCCAGGAAGGTTGTGGCTGCCCCGTCCCTGGAAGTGTTCAGGGGCAAGTTGGATGGGGCTTGGAGCAACCAAGCTGAGAGGTGTTCCAGCCCTGGCAGGGGTGTTGAAACTAGGTAATATTCAAGTTTCCTTCCAGCTCAAACCATTCTGTGATTCTACGAAACTTGTGTCTGACCGTGGAAGTGCATTGCAAGACCCTCTCGGATTTCAAAGCAATAAAATGTTGTACATAAGTTAGTACAACTTTTTGACTTTTGAACTAACTACAAAAGGGAATTCTCTTTCCTTGATACAGCATTTAAAAAAAAAAATAATAGAAATAATAAAAAAACAAAGCCACACAGAAATTAGGTTATCAGCTTCAGAAATGTATTTATTTATTTTCATCCCATACATATTTTCTGATTGTAAGACTCCTAATTTTCTATGTCATTCAAATCAGAGAGGATGTGGGCATTTTTTTAAACAATCTATCAGCACAATGAAACAAAACCACAAATTTGTCATTTTGATCACTAGTCTCTTTCTCTTTCCTTATTGTCCTTCTCTTATTATAAAGAAAAAATAGTTAGTGATTTATCACTTTGGCAAAAGGAGGAAAAAAATCTTTTTCTTTCACTCCTTCAGCCCCCCACATATGCTGGGAAGAGGGCAGAATCTAGCAGTGTCCCTTTAAATTGTCTCTGATTCCTGCATATAACTCTTCTCCCGGGTTTTATTGCCATATTGTAATGTTAAAGTGTAAAACTCTGCATCTGCTGAGGCATTTGGCTGGAAAAGCAAGTATGTCAATGGCTGTCCCTAGCTGCCATCACACATATGGATTTTCTGTGTTCAGCTCTGCCATCTGGTAGTTAGACCTAAATTCACTCCTCATTGAGTAAGGACTATCTACCATATCATTCTTCATTCTATATGCTATCCCTTTTCATAGCCTTGTTTTATGAAACTTTATGTAGTGTTTGTGTGTCCCATATGTGTGAAAATGTTGGAAGTGTTCAGAAATATTGAGGAAACACTTTCTGGGTATACCCCAGCCAGACACACACACACACACCTGCGTATATGTGTGTGCCGGCACACTCACACACACCAACAGAGCACCTTCTCTGGGGGAAGAGCGAAAAGGGATCCTACTTGAAGAGACAACACTGTAAATGTAATTTCTAGTGCTGTTGATTAGAATTTGGAAATGAACATAACAACCTATAAACAGAAACTAGTGTCATTTGAGAAGGACCACTTAACAGTGTAATGAGGATGTGGGTTAATATCCTTTCCAGTCTCTTTTCCCTACTTGTGACATCTTTGGTAGCAGTCTAATCTGGTGACATTTCCTTCCCTCATTACTATTTTGTCACAGGAATAAACCACTGGGGTTTTATGGCTTCTTACCAGAGCAGGTGCAGCTGTATTGTATTGACTTTTTTAATCCTTAAATGCCTTAACCATCATTCCTTCTCCTTGCCAGGCTGTGCTTATGTCTTCTACTTGAGTATGTTTTTAGGATGAGCGGCTGGGACAGTGAAAAATTACAAATTACTGAAAATTCGAAAATGGAGAATCTCCAAGATCTCTGTAGATTTCAGGAGGGCTAGATCAAGATTATTCTGCTTCAAGAACCAGAAAGAGGTTGAGATGAACTTGGATCTCTGCTGGTGACAAGACTCATGAATTGTCAGGATCATTAAATAAATTTTTCTTTGCAATGTTTTACGAATTGTGCTGGTTAATAGTTACAAATTTTGTAAAATATATGGCAATTCAGAATAATCTGTAGAGCCTGAATTGCCCTTGTGTTGGCAAGGTAGAGAGGCTAGTGACGGCAAGCTCTAGCAAGAATGTGGAGAAAGGAGTGTAAAAGCTTTCAAACCTGAGCAACCTGATTATAACAAATCTTCCATTGGTTTTAACATTTTTGAGGAAAGGCATTAGTCTGGGTTAGTTGCTATGTATTAGAAAGTAAATTAAAAGTACCTAGCTCTTTAGTGCCACACATTTTCCACGGATTTCTGTTCCAGTGAATGCAGACTAGGCTAGGTGTAAACCATTCTTAGGTGGTAACAGATTTGAAAAGCCTTTTGTACATGGATATCATGGTGTCTTAAAACTCTGTCACATAGCCAGGTTCTCATGCTCCCCTCCCTCATGTAAGCCCTGAGCTTTTGTTCAGAGCTTGGTTTAATTCCAGCCCACCTACCCTCAGGTGAAGGCCCATAAAAGAGGTGGTTTTGGCTCAGTAGACAGACATAGGGAGTGAGTAAAATTCTTAGCAGTGGGTGCCTGGGTCATTTTTAGCATCTTCAATGTACTTGAGACATCCATATCATTCTAGCACACACGCAGTGAAGCTCTTTCTGAAGTGCCAAGCAAGATAACCCAGGCAATCTGACAGGACAGTAGATTCTCCTTTTTTAGGCATCTGAATGTCACCATTCCTGTTGCCTGCACAAAATGACTCAGCCTTTTTTAAGATCTGAGACTCAACCGCAGATTAATTTTCTTTCTGTGACCAGTGACCTTCAAAAAGCAGCACAAAAATAACAACACAAGGAGAAATTAATCATCATGTCTTCTGAGCAAAACGTAAATTGGACTTTTAACCACAACTTGTAATTGGTTGCAAAAACTTTACAGTGCTGTTCTAGGTGTGCTTACTGACCCAAGAAATCAACACAGAATTGGCCAGCATGACTCGGGTCTAGTGGGAGACACATGTTTCTCTGTAATGGAAGCTGGAAAGCAGGTAGGATCTTAGGGCATCTCCGATGGCACTAAACAGCCAAATCTCATTTTATTAAAACAATGGTGGCAGAAGGTACCTTCAGAGAGCAATCCATCTGACCTGCCTGGGACTTATTTCAGGAAGAAAGGAATCAGGTTCTAAAAGTACCTTATAATTTCCACAGACATCAAGTGGATAGCCTATCCTAAAGTGAAACCTTTGGAATCTGGTGAGATGAATCTCATGCTACTGTCAGGTTAACCTTGAACAACTGTGAGACACAGGAACAAACAAACAAACAAACAAACAAAAAAAAAAAAACACCACTGAACTGGCCAGATGTCAAGAAAATATGTCTCATCTGTGTGCTCTAATGAAGTAAGTACAGATGTCCCAAAAGAAATGATGGAAGTAATTGAGCTTTGAATAAAAAAAAGAAAAAATTGGATACATTAACGCCTTTGAGGTTATAATGCAAGGGAAAATCATCCGTTGGTGTGAATGAGACAGAAAAATGGCTTTATATATCTTTTGGCTCTACCCTATTTTCCTTTATATGATCGCTTTTTTTTCTTTCTTTCTCTTTTGTTCACCCCCCTCAGGCACTTTGTTTCATCTCTTACATCACATACGTGGCTCTTCATTGCTTCCCTTATTTGCATTTATTTATCTTCTGGAGACTGCATCACTACACAATCAAACAAAATTATTGAACCTTGAAACAGTTCTAGATTGCAAAGATGACACCATAGTAAATTCACATTTGAAATAAAACCTAATCAAATATTATGAGAGGATATGTATCAAATCAACCTCCCAAGAGTGTTTGCATTATAAACTTAATTTTTCAAGACTATGTTTGCATAAACGTCCAGCCAAGTTCACCTCCAGTGCAACTCATACCAAAGTCAACTGAGTTACGTTAAGAGTCAACTGGAGTCTATTTATGCACTACAGGGTAGTTTAATTTATCTATTAGCTTTGTCTTTTGTAATTTTAGAGGTAGCAAAAGACTGTAGATATCTCTGTAGTATTAGATGAAACTAAGTTTTGAAACTTTGTCTTTATCTAACCTAATTTTTTACTTACAAATAAATAAGTACAAATAAATACAACAAATGAAAAAAAACCTGTGAATAATATTGAGATTTTGGAGGCATATTTTATTGGTTTTGGTTATTTTTCTGCCAAAAACAATCAATCAGTTAATCAATCCACTGCTCATCAGAATAGAAGCTGAAAAATGTGCATCTAATCTTACATATAATTAGGATCTGACATGAAAGGAAAAGCAAAAAATCAGACTTTGTATTCTTCATCCTCAATATCTATTTCAACAAAAGAGTGAAACTTTGACTTTGTCCCTCAATTTACTTTTCTTACCAGCTTCTTCCTTATTCTGAACCTCCTGATATAGATTTGTGGACTTTAGCTCATCACAGCATTGTTCTGCAGGACCTGGAGGTGCCACTGAAAAGCAAACTCTCTTGACAAGTTAACAAAAAACCCATTAATTTATCTAGTTCTTTGATGCATCTTGTCTCTGAATCTTCCGGTCTCATCTGTAAAATGAAAGGAGCAAAAGTAGTTCTGCCTCACACATGGTGTTCAGGTATTGAACATTGAACACATGAGGTTCAGGTATTGAAATTCCATCCAGATCTTAAAACTCTAAAGATCCCAGGGGAAAAAAAAAAAATATACACACACAAAAAAACACCCCGAAACAAAACCAACCCAAACAAACAAAACCCAACAACAACAACAAAAAAAACCACTAGAGCCCACGTAGAACATTTTTACTTACAATTTCCTTATATTTTCCAGCTGAAAGTATTTGAGATAACAGGACATATATCACATCACGCAGAGGGGTTATCATCAGTTCTGTCTCCTCCCAGAGGAGGGTGTGTGTATATGGATGAAGGATAAAAGCATCCATAAAGGTTAGCAACTTCTGCAACCCTGCCAGCAACAGCTCAAGCAGTTTCTGGGCAAAAGAATAGCCTTGGGAGCCAGCATTCTAATATTTTAAAAGCTTGATATCATTATTATTTCCAATTAAAATATTTCTCTTCCTGAGAAAGCTCTGAATAACCCAATTTGACCTCAGAGCTGACCATGGTTTGAGCAGGAGGTTGGACTCCATGACCTCGTGATGTCCCTTCCAATTGAAATTACTGTTACATTACCACCCTATGTTACAACAAAATCGACACCAAAACCCTAACAAGGTCAGCTGCTGAAAGAATCGTGTAATTGTCAGAGAGACACAAAAGGAGAGGAAGTCTATGCATTGTTAAGAATCAAGAGGTGGAAGGTGTGTCCTTGGGATCCCAGCACAGCACTGTAGGACAGGACTGAAACTGGCTCACAGAAGTTCCTAAGGGGGCCTCAACATCCATACCTGAATATTTTTGATTTTGATTATGATTATGGTTATCTTCCAAACCTTATGACAAATTTGCTATTACCTAAGGAGATGTACCTGTAGGTACTTCAAGTGAACTGCACAGGAGCTGTGGTGACCACTTGAAGAACTGGTAGTTGTTCTTCCTCCTCTGACTCCCTGAAAACCTCATATGACATAGAGAAGTTTTATCTGCTTTTTCTCTTTTATGAGCTGAGAAGAAGGAAGGATAAAATCTATCAAAAATACAGCAGCATCTTCAGAGACAGAATATCTTTCAAGAGTCTGCCACAAAAAAACCTCCTCTGACTATGCCATCCAGCGAGTTAAAAGCTGGCATAACACAAAAGCCAGACTTCTCCTCCAGAAGAATCAGGGGCTGGGTCTCAGACAAGCAAAGGAGACAGGAGCAAGATGAATAGCGGGGGTAAAAATCAGCTCTGAGGAACCTAGAAAAATCACAGAATAATGGAATGGCTTGGGTTGGGAGGGACCTTAAAGATCATCTTGTTCTAACTCTCCACTACCATGGGCAGGGACACCTTCCACTAGACCAGATTGCTTCAAGCCCTATCCAGCCTGGCCTTGAACGCTTCCAGGAATGGGGCAGCCACAGCTGCTCTAGGAAACTGTGCCAGTTCCCCACCACCTTCACAGTAAGGAATTTCCTCCTAATATCTGATCTACATATCTCCTCTTTTAGTTTAAAACCATGTCCCTTTGGCCTGAAATGTGTCAGGGAAGGCTTAGGTTAGATATTGGGAAAAGGTTCTTTACTCAGAGGGTGTTTGGCCACTGGAACAGGTTGCCCAGGGCAGTGGTCACAACCCCAAACCTGACAGAGTTCAAGGAGCATTTGGACAATGCTCTCAGGATCATGGTGTGACTCTTGGGGGATGGTTCTGTGCAGGGGTAAGAGCTGGACTGGATGACCCTGGTGGCTCCCTTCCAACTCAGCATATTCTGTGATTCTGTGTTTCTATCACTATCTGCCCATGTAAATGGTTTGTTGCTCCCATATTTTGCGAAACTCTTTGCCCCTTTTTCCATCTGTGGCCCTGCAGACAATCAATTTTCTCCACAAATGCTGCTGAGCTTTATGAACTTTTAGGTACAGCCAGAGGAGACATTTCCCAACTGTACCATACCCCCGGCAGTGTGTTGTGCAGACAGTTGTCTGCTTTGTCTACACTTACAGACTGAGCCCTGACTCACTAAAAAATATTTGCAAGTGTTCAGCATGCCAGTAAATAATACCCTGTCTGTGCTGGGCTGTCATTCCTCTTGCTTAATTAGAGCAGGGGCAAGCCAACATCCAGCATATTTTGAGTTGCTTGGACAAACACTGCGTATAACCTAAAAGAGGCAGTTTGAACACAGACACGCAAACACTTCACTTCTGTCTTGATGTATTACATAATTATAAATTCGTCGGAGTAAATAATGAGGAGATGTGTTTCAGCATTCAGGCTTTTAAAATGCCTGTATAGCCATTTATGCACTTCTTGTAGAAGCCAGTCCTAAAAAATCATGAGGTGAAGATTTAAGTAGACAGTGCCTCTCTAAGCAAACATGGGATGGCAAGCACTCAACTTCAGAGGAGAAAAGAGCATTGTAGAGAGTGAATCACTTGTGAATCATCGCTGTGAACTTTTCCAGGAATGCCAGTTCGGTCATTGCAATGTGATCTTCAGAGCATAGATTTTATATGCATAGGATTGTCATAAATAAATCATAGGAAAATGTAATGAGAAAAAATGTAGCACTATGTAAAGCAAACGTCTATATAGAACGTCAGCGGAACTTAATAATTCAATTCAGTGAAGGTCTGTGTAAGGAAAAGCCAGTGATCTGTGTGCTCTGTACTATGGGACTTGGAGAATCATATGAATTTATTGCAAGTTAATATACTATTCAAATTCAATAATGCATATGTCATTGATAACAACACTTCAGGATCCAAATAAATAAATAAATACAGTTCATTATCTGCTTGCTGCTATGGATGTGGGATGCCCTGAGATCAAGAGTGGGTGAAGATATTCAACCCATCTCAAGGTCTTCCATAAAGAAACATGATGCACATGGGTATATGTGTTCCTGGATTTGAAGGCTGAAGGGATTGTTGAGACTCCAACACTGAGGAAGGACTGGGGAAAGTGGGTTATATTTCCATTACTGACACTGACTTCTTTAATCAAGTTTTAAAGACCATATTTTCAGAAAACCTTATCTAGAGCTAGGTTTTCAGAAAGAAAGGAGTCCCTAGTCTGTGTAAAAATAAACTGATGTGAAAATCTACTCTAGTCACATTAACCATTATTTTTTTTCTTTAAATCTAACTCTGTTAAGAGCACCCTGATACAACTTCTAGGGGAAAGAAGAGTAAATTCCTACCTTCCTTATTTATTTCTAGGGAACTTAGACTGAGCTTTTGTTCAGGGAGTACTCCATGGCTTAGTGTCTGACTTAGGTACCCAAGATATTTGGCTACTGTTAACAGTGTAGGGAAGGTTTGTCTCTTCTGAGAAATTTCTTGTTTAAAAGCAGCATAAGTCAAAATAGGAAACAAGTAAATGAAGTCCTCTCTCAATCCTGTTGTTGAGTCCCAAAGAAAAATTGGTATCTGATAATAGTGTCTGTCAAATTGGAAGCACAAACTGTTGAAACCCAAATATACTGAGATCAGTATGGCAAAAATGGTATCACATCATTCTCCACTAATCTGTGTCCTTTGACATAAAAAGCTCTTTCTGTTCCTTTTTGGTGGGTGAAAAAAATCAATAGCATTTCACAAATTATTCCTGTGCCACACACCAAAGAAAATGCACTTTTAGGATTACAGAAAAAGCCTCTTTTCTAGCCGTATTGATACAATTAAATTGTTGTTTCCACTTCTGCAATTACATTATAACAAAGTGTTAAATTTGAAATATATTAAAGGCAAGATCATGCTGCTTGAACAGAGGCATCTACTGAGATGACCTATGAAGTCTGGGACATCAAAATAGGAATGACAAAATATGACATACAATTTATAGGAAATCTAAAGTCTTCCAGAGTGTTGCCTGGAGACTAGCCACTAGTAATCTCTCCAGACATTGAAAATAAGGCTAATATATGAGAAAGAGTATGTAAGGCAAGCAATAAACATAAAAGAAAGCTCATGAGTTGTCAAGCTCTGATTTGGCTATTCAGTCTTTATCTGAATTTAAGGAAAAAATATTGTGAGGAATAGCTTGGGGACGTTCTTTTAGTTATTCATTATCTTCTAATTTACTATCTATGTTTTCACAGACATAGACTTTGACTTTTCTCTGCATCATAACAGAAAACCCTTGTGGCATTGACAGAGAGAAAGAGAAAAAAAAAATCACCTCTGGGCAAGAACAGGGAAATAGGGTCTGACTCTGAATAACCTGAGCCTGTCTGTTTGTCTGTCAGTTAATCAGTTTATTTGTCTGTCTGTCTTTGCAAACCGTCACTGATATAAAAAAAAAATCCCAGTGTAGACATACTTCAGCAGTAGGTTTGCCTTCAAAGGCAGGCAGAATCCTTTCAACTGTGGAGCTGAAAGCAACCCCTAATTGCAATTAGCAGTACAACCCCTAATTGTAACATTAGCAGATCATTTTAAAAAAGTCTTGGAACAGTATTTTGAAGTGTTCTTTGTCTTATATCTTGAAAGAAAATAAAATCCTATTTAACTTCTGAGCCTACTAAGGATCAGAATATGCTGCAGAAGTTCTGGGCTCTAGTACCAACCTTGGAAAAGTCATCTCATCTCTCCATGCCTTGGTTACCCATCTGGAAAATAGGAAGGATAGTGCATCTAGTTACAATGTTGACTTTCTGGGCAGGGACAATGTCCTGCTGGTTATCTATATCACCAACCACAGCAAGGCCACAACTCCTACTGCAGTTTCCATGAGCCAGTGTGGATTAAGAAATATTAAAAAAAATCATAAAGGTGCTGTTAATTATCCCATTATATTTTCCATTTCTAAAGGGCATCTCTGTTTCCTTTGCCTTTCAGATGTTTTAGCTAAGTTCTGACTTCAGCAGTGGCTTTTTTCTTCTGTGTAGTTTCCATTTGTTGCTGTCAGGAGAAGAAGTGTGATACAAGGTTAAGCCATGTGTGGAGGAATGTTTTCTGTGTCCCATTACAAGTTAACTGTGTTCTCAGATGAATCTGGTGAATACTTTTCTTTCATGGTTTATAAGTTTCTTCAAGCCTTATGGAGCCCTCAGAGCTCCCCAAACTTGTTCTTATTCA
This sequence comes from Corvus cornix cornix, assembly GCF_000738735.6. Taxonomy (NCBI): domain Eukaryota; kingdom Metazoa; phylum Chordata; class Aves; order Passeriformes; family Corvidae; genus Corvus; species Corvus cornix. Next base: position 19,260,115 of record NC_046357.1, read on the forward strand.
GATTTACATTTGCATGTTCTTTAAATGCTCAGAGCACTGCAGAAAATTTCAATAACAGAGCAAGTGACAGAACAACACAATGAGGTCCATGAGTACCATTGATTTCCTTTGACATATGGAAGTTTTGTTGCAAACCGTACAGACATTTGTAATTGAAGTTAAGAGCTTAATGCTGATATTTAGTAATAAACCCCAATATTACAATGTTAGCTTGGAGTCTAGGTATAGAGTCTAGGTGCCCAACAGTATTGCTCTCTAAATTAGCTGCTATGGGGTAATGATATTGCATGAAATGTGGGCTCTTCTAGGAACAGATCCATGCAAAATAATTTTGGTACCGAATGGACTTTTCCAGCTCACAGCTAATAACCTTGTGCCATTTTCACATTCCCTGGGGAGAGAAGCTCCGTCTGAGACCTCTGGGGTTTATGTTCTCCCATTCAGTACAGGGAAAGCCTAAGGTAAGTAGTTTCCTAACACAGGCACTGCCATTAAGAGCCTACAGTAAAGTGGGTTAAAAGTGGGAATATTTAACATATTGAGACAAAAAAAAAAAAACAAACCAGTCTCAAAGTAGAATCTTTCGTGCGAGACTGAGCTCTCCTCTCCTCTCCTCTCCTCTCCTCTCCTCTCCTCTCCTCTCCTCTCCTCTCCTCTCTCCTCTCCTCTCCTCTCCTCTCCTCTCCTCTCCTCTCCTCTCCTCTCCTCTCCTCTCCTCTCCTCTCCTCCTCTCCTCTCCTCTCCTCTCTCTCCTCTCCTCTCCTCTCCTCTCCTCTCCTCTCCTCTCCTCTCCTCTCCTCTCCTCTCCTCTCCTCTCCTCTCCTCTCCTCTCCTCTCCTCTCCTCTCCTCTCCTCTCCTTTTTTTGTTTCCATTTTCCTGTACAATCATGGGTGATCATCTTCTTTTTCAAAACTAAATTTGTCATACAATTAGACAAATCTTAATGTTGGCTTTGAGGCAAAGAAAATCACATTAAATACGATAATATTTGCTATAGTAGATTTTGAATTTCTAGGTCCATATAAAAACATGATAAAAACATTAAGAAAAATAGGGAAAAATGTATTGACTTTGTCACATTCCACTGTTAAAGTCCAGCATGCTGCAAAGGGAGAGAGTCCAGTTTTGGGAAGTGCTCTGATACTTCCTCAGGCATCTGCCTGATTGAGTGGACTGTTGAGTGCTATTGAGCTTTTCTTGTGGAGACACTAAATGTTTAAAAACGTGAGTGCACAAACAATTATTTTTTAATATAACAGCAAACGGATAACTGAAGAGGATGAACATAGGCAACAAATGTGCTGTTTGTGTTACTCATACATTTCTGTTTCCCATTCTAAGCTTCAGAGTCTCTCAAGTTGAACCTTGTATGTGCGTATGCTTTTCCCTTGGAATAATTTGTCAGATGACAGCCTTCCAGCCCTTCTCCTCTTCCTTAGCACCCTGCCTCAGTAGCCAGGCAGTGATCAGCAGCTGCTCACAAAACTCCAGACCCCACAACCATCACGCTTCACTCAAACAAAGTCGGGGACCGCATGCCAGACCACAAGAACAGCCAAGTGGCAAGGTGACAAATAATGTTGCCCCCACTGAAAAGGATAAATTAGCAGAGTCTTATTCTTCTCTTTCTGCCAGTTTCCAGGGGTGAAGCCAAGTGACAGCAAACTTGGCGTGTATCTATCAACAGGAACACATCTGCAGCAGTGCCAAGCTTTAGAGCCATCATGCCTGCCATTTCCTAGATGTTAAGAGTGGTGCAGAAATACAGGCCAGGACTTGGGCCATAGTCTAGTACTGTACAAGTGAGGGGAAGAATCTGAAACACAGGAACGCTGTATTAAAGTGAACTTAATAAAACCTATGTATATAATTAAAACAAGGCTGCTGAGCAACATCACGTAAAGCAGAGGAAACCCAGTTCTGGATTTCATCCACCTGATTTTAAAAGTTTTTACAGGAATTAAGAGACAAGCAAAGATCTCTCTGAAGTTAGGGCATATCAACATATTAGGAAGGTGTCTCAGACCCCCTGAATCACAGTGCTCCCCTGCTCCTTTGCCCATGCAACATTAGGGGCTTCAGTTGCTTTTCTGACAGAAAACAACACGTTATCTTTACTCTGTTGATTACACAGGCACTTGTAACAGGCAGTTTGTTGCCGTTCACTTGGCATATTTATTAACTTCGATCTTTAACTCTCAATAGTATTTGGGTAGCTAATTCAACTCACTTCAAGAGGCTTGTCCAAGGTTACCTAGAGACCCCATGGCATATCCACTAAAGTGCTGAGTTTTTACTTGTTTGCCTGATCCCCAAATTGTGCTTCCAGTATGCTCCTCTTTCAAGTTGCTTCTCTAAAGTCAAGAATATTCAGGAGATTTATGTGTGTCCAGTTTATACATTGCCTGAGATCATCCTCTTCTGCAGAGGGTAGGTCTTCTTTGCTCCAGACTTTCTCTCTGTTTTCAGGAGTCCATGACTCGTGAAGGAAAATTTTAGCAGTAAGAAATAAAGTGAAGAGTCTTTACCATGTCCTTCTTTTCCACTTTCCCTGCCCCATTCAGCAGTGAGCCCATATTTTGCCTCACCTTACCCTTGAGAATCGTGCACCCATAGTAGCTTTTGTGTCTGTTGTTCATGTCCTTTACCAGATTTAACTTCAGATGTCCTTTGGCTTTTCTAACTCTGTTCCTGCACACTCAGACACTATTTTAGTGTTTTTCTTGTGTGACTTGACCTTTTCCAACTTCCAACTTCTACACTTTCCATTTTACTTTTGAGGTTTATGCTTGTTCATCCACATGGGTCTTTCATGCTGACTGGGATGGTGTGATCTTAATATTGGAAAGGGTTATCTTTTAAAAACAGATATCTCTCTTGGGATGTTTTTTCACTCAAGGGCCATATCCAAATGGATTTATCTAACCCTAAAAAGACTGAAGTATGCAACTTTGAAGTTTAGGACTGTTATCTCACTATTTGCCTTGCTACCACTTGTCAGCCTGCTGGGAACCATCATCTTACGGTCTCTACTATTAAGCTTGTTCCTGACCTTCATATCCACTCTAAGTTTTTCCCTGTTTATATGCATGAGTTCATCAGATACCCTCCCATTACTAGCTCCTCAGTGTCATCGATCTGCTCCAGAAACCTCACAGAACCCTTGTGTCCTCCTGTGCTGTCCCTCCAGCAGGTATTGGGATGATTGAAATCCCTCATGATTACATCTTTCAAACATGAAGATTCTTGTCTGAAGAAGGTCTCACCTAATTCTTCCTGACCAGGCATTACAGGCACCCACAACATCATCTGTGTTGGTCTGATGGCTGACCATAACTCACACACTCTCAGATGTCATCTGTCTGCTCCTAGGCAATGCTCCAAACATTCCCATTGCTCCTGTGCATCAAGGGCAACTCCTCTTCCTTGTCATTTCAAATTGTCCTTCCTAACTAGCCTCTGTCCACCCATTGAAGCACTCCAGTTATGGGACATCTCCCTGCTAATGAGACTGCAGCTCTGAACTGCATGTAGCCCTCTAATTTCTCCTACTTTAACCCCATGCTATGTGCTTTAATGTACAGACATTTCAGAGAGACACCCAGACATGGTGATTTCCCTGAAAAGCTATGAGGAGCTGTCCCCATAATGTCCTGCTGTCACTTCCCTATTTGTGTGCATCCAATTGAGGTACACCATATGCAGCCTTGTTTTGTCCATTATGTGGTATCCTGTCCAAATCACTTCACACATTTTCCTTGCCAAGACAGCCCACCACTGTCTCTCTTTAATTGAGGGTCATCATTCTCCCTGGTCAGTTTTCCTTTACATCTCCCTCAGGTATATTTCCCTCCAAGCTTCATGGATATCAGAGCATAAGCATGAAAGCCTCTAAGAGGTTATAGGAAATAAAAAGCCAAGTTGTATAGGAATTATAATTATTCAGAAGTTGGGTTAATTGGGTTAATATTCTCAATGAAAGCAAGTGCTCTTTCTTGAAGATGTGACATCTTCCTATTTCTGTCAGCCACTATTCCCTCACTGCACTCTCTATGGACTGGCATAGAAATTCAGCTGCCCTTCCATTTACCTGTTAAATGTCTGGCATTTTCCTCTGCTGAACTCCCTACCTGCTGTGTGCCTGGTGCCGTTTCCTGCTGTCTACTCCACCTGTCCACTTTACTCTTTTATTTCCTCCTTAAATGTTAACATGGCACAGATGGGCTCTTACTGCCTGTGACTTTCTAATGGAGTTGTTGAATGTTAATAATACTTTGGAATTTAAAAAGAAAAAGAGACGGACAGCCACTAAAACACCAAAGAAAATAAAGATATGCATCCAATGTATCCATCTGTCTGTGGGCAACACAGTGAAATAGCTCACTAGAATGTTTATTGTTGCAATGTAGCAGCATTAGAGTCCTCAGACAACACAAAGAGTTCCCTGTAGACAATGAAAAAAATTGCAAATTATTACTTTATTGTATCAGAGAGTGAATATAAATTTGCCATGCACACAAATCCATAGCATAAAAATCAGGGTGAAAAGTAAAGATTCTTTGGGGATAAAAGAAGCCTCTTTTTTGCTTTGAAGTCCCTAACCCATTTTAGAAGGAAAATAACCAAGGCATTAATGATCAGACATTCCCAAAATTTTGCTCCTTTGGAGGGCCCTGTCATTTTCATGTTATCATCCATTCAGAGAGCAGATGCAGCTGCTGGCATACTCACAGCTGCCTCATCTCTCTTGATGTGTCCCTGTTCTTGCTTAATAAAAAACTTCTGTCTGGTTTGGCACCACCTCCTGTCTCCTTTTCTTTCCTCATCTAAAACTGCCGTATGCCAAAGAGGACAAAGAGACATCCACTAGGATATTTTAGGCAGCTGGGTAGCTGTGGTTGCTCTAGTTCACAACCGTAAGATCCCTGTGAGACAATACAGCTGCTACCCTGAACGAGCTGCTACTGGAAGGTCAGTCCTACCTCCAACGTTAAACACTCCAGAAAATTAAAAGTCTGAAAAAAACTACTTGTCTCATTATGCTGAAGTGGTTGAGGAGTCTCACCTCACATTTTTAAACCAAGATATAACTGAATACGTGAAAGTAGACTATCACTTCAGATCTGTTCATAATTTATATTTATCTTCATTCTGTTAAGCAGATTCCTGAGCACCTTGTCATGGATAAGATACTTGCACCTTCATCTCACCTGAGGTTCTGGTGCTCTAGATGCAGGAAAGTGGAACATACGGCCTCTACTTTCATGTTTGGGAGTGGAAAAACAAGAGAAAGAAGAATGTAGTATTTTCAATACACAGCATTCTATCAGATAAAATTAAAAATCATGCTATTTGAAAATAAAATAAATAAATTCTGGGCCCTTTTATTTGTCAGTTTATATTTGAGATGTGACAATTGGCCATTCTCATCTTTTCACTGATTCTGTAACAGCTAATAGCAATCCTCCCCTCCTCCTTCTTTTCCCCCTCATGGTGTTCCTCCATAACTTTCTCTCAGAAAATTTAAGAATTAAAACTGCCCAGTAGTACTGTGCTAATCTGCAGCTTTCAGGAATTCATCACTGCCCTGCTTTGTATAATCTCTACAAATAAAAATAATAATACAAATTTGGGTAAATTGTTTCAGTTCTTATTTGCTCACTTACAAAATGAGAACAATGTACAGACAGCCTTCATAGAAGTATTGTGAAAATTCATAAATTCAGTTAATAAGGGTAGCTCAGCTGTGAAACCAGAGGAATGAAAATAATATCTGAAATTACCTGTCTCTAACTGTCCTTAATACAGTTATGACATGCAGCCCTGTTTATAAATTAACAATTCCACATCTTAAAACTACATTTTACCCACTCCGTATCTACCAAGAGGTTACTCTACAACTTGAAAACTCAGAAAATTTGCATCTATGTTTTAATCTTAAACTGAAATTTAATTTTATTAAATCCATTTTTGTGCTATTAGTCTGTTTTCTTTAAATTTCATTCTCCTATTGGCCACCATTTATCATTGGATGTATAGACTGAAATCATATTCCCCTCTCAACCTTCATGCAGTTAAACCAAATTCTTTTAGTGTAAAACTGTCTTTCTTATGTTTGTCAACATATTGCTTCTGATGTTTCTGAACTTCTCTTAAAAAAGGGTAACCAGCATGGGATGCCAACATCCAAATAAAACTATTCAAGCACAGAGTACTTAAAATCCTTCGCATGGCATATAGGACCCTAAGATTACAGTAATCTCTTTCACAATGCGTCTCATTCATCAATAATATATTGTCTTCTCCTTTTGGTCATTTCTAATTGATAGCCTCCCAGATTATGGAAGAATAATCAGTTCTGATCACCAAATATTGTAGACCTAAATTTCATAGCACTTTTCATTTTGTTGTCTATACTGCTGACCAGTTTTTATCACAGACCTTTAGTCATGTTGATGGTGCCTCAAATGTTGCTTCATCAGGAAAGCCAAGGGACATTCATCCTGTTTAACTTGAGTCATTCCAAAATCAAGCATGTGTTCTTAGACACTCTTGGTATTCAACATGGACATTTGGTGATATTAAAGGAAATGTGTGCACCACACACACCAATTGGTCTAAATTCTGGGAGTGAAGATGACCAACATGAATGCAAATAACTTGCTCCTGAGCTGTTCATGGACTCGTTGCTTTCCTTTGCTGTGATTACCTTTTTGGGGAAGATTGTACTACTTTGAATATCTGTTCAAATTCCTCAGTGTCATTTAGCTGAAAACTCAACTGGTTAAAGTAGCTTTACCCTAAAAAATCTGCAGTAAGTGTGCAAAACAGACAATTATTTGCTCCTACAAACAAAAAGTTTTTATATTTTATTTGTTCAATACTCAGCCCTAAGTACTTCTCTCTCTAAAGCCTCTAAAAAATTTTGTAATCCTAATCCTAATTTAATGTTTTTAGTGATTTATAGTACACTACTCATACAGAGGAGATGCAAGACCTAGTCACCATCTAGGGTTATGGAATTTCACTTTCTATAGAGAAGTGCAAAATCATCCTTGTTGATCTCAAGGATTTGTTTCTGTCCTGGCAACTGGCAACACAGTGCCATGCAGCCACTTGCTCACCCCACTCCACAGAATCAGAAGAAGGTATAAGCCATGGTTTGGTGTGATGATGACAGCAATGATGGTGGTGATGATGATGATGATAATAATAATAAAAACAACAATAATCTTATCACTGAAATGAAAAGGGAGATAACAACAAAAAAAAAAAATTAAAAAACCAAGAGATGCACAATACAGCTACTTACCATCTGCTGACTGATGTCCAGCCTGTCCCCAGGCCCTCTCAGCCAGCTCTCCCCAGTTTATGTACTGAGCATGATGTTCTGTGGTATGGAATATTCTTTTGGTCAGTTCATATCAATTCTCCTGGCCATGATCCCATGGAAATTCTTGTGCAACTGCTCACTGGCAGAGCATGGGAAACAGACAGGAACTTGACTTAGAGTAGGTACGGCTTTGCAACAACTCAAACATCAGAACAGTATAAATATTATTCTCATACCTAACCCAAAGTACTAGCTACTAGAATGGAAATTAACTCTATCCCAGTCAAATCCAGGGCAGGTTCAAAACATACCATTTGTTTTAGAGATTCCAGTAAATAATTTATTCAAGTGCCTTGTAGGTGCATTCCTTTCACCTGTCTTCAGGCACTTACCTGATGAATGCAACTAAAAAGCAAATATTACTCCATACTCATGAATTGAAAGGTAGGCAGCTCTTACAATATTTCAGATCATTTCAAACTTTAATTACTTACCTGAGTACTTAAAAGACTCTTCTTGCATCATTAACTTTAGGGATAGCTTAGAGCGATTTGACTTCTTACTTAGGTGCTGCTATTAAGTTTCTAAAGTTTTCTAGGGTGAGTTAAAGCTTGTACAGAGAGGACAATAACATTCTTATACCATTAGTAGTACAATAAGGGTAATCTGGGGACAGATATACTCTACCTATCTGGAGTATATCCTTCATGCTTCAAAATGCATATTTCATGCTTAAAATCATTAAGTGTAGTGGGTTGGGACAAAATTTTCACAGGGGAAAGTATGAGTATGTCTGTGGAAGGGTTATTGTACCTTTCTCTGAAACATCTGGTGCTGGCCAATATTAGCAACAGAAGACTGGACTAGATGGACTGCAGGTCTGATCTGGTGTGGCAGTTCCTATGTTCCTGTGTTCTTCCTCCACCTGGTGCAAGGGCAAAACTGTCAGGTATAATGAGGAAATCTTTATTCAGGTCCCCGGGTAAGACTGTATATTTGGCAATTAAAAATCATCTTTAGAAAAACTCAGAGGATTTTGCCTCTTTTACTGATAAAATGTACATTATCTATACTGAAATTGTGCCAGTTCTTTCCCTATTTGTAATTGAGCAATATTAGTACAGATAGATGAAAAGGACATTTCCAGAGGACTTACAGATACTGTTATTCTATATTATTTTTATTGCTGTCATGCAGTTGTTCATGCAGTTGAATTCATTGTATTTGTGCTATATTAGGGTAAGGAAAATACACTTTTGTCCTTTAAAGCTTATATCCAGATGAACTTCTTCTAGTTTTAGATTCCATAACTGCAATTCCTAAATGACCTGCTTAGTTGTATTGGGAGCTGTGCCACTGATGCAGAAAAATAGGGACTTCCAGGTGAAGGTTCAGGTTTGAGAAGTGTCGCCTGTCCACTATCTCCAATGGTGTGACACCAGCCAATAGACAAAGCAACACAAAGGATCAACAAGAAAATATTGTGCATCACTTGCCAGGCAGTGGTCTCAGCACACCAGCAGCATAACTATTGTGCAGTGTTTGGTTTTCAAGAAAGCATAGTTTTAAAAATGCTGTGGGTTTTTATCCCCTGCCCCTTCGTATTGTAATTGCTTGTAAACTAATTTGGTGAAAAATAACACTGGCAAATGTGGCATCTTGTATCTAGAAAAGCTTCTTTTGCCTAATTAGAAGTATTTATTGCTTACTGAAATGTCTTACGTGTATCTGTTGATGTTCTAATCAGTTTAATGCTCCTGCAGGCACTTTATCATATCCACCCTTCCCATGGAGAAGTCTCAGAAATCCTGGATCATGACCTTGCCAACTCTGCCTGAGGTTCTTTGTAGTTCCAGTGCTCAGTTTTCAAAATCTCTTAGCATAGCTATGTCTGCTGCAATGTAAGTGAATTGGTTACCCATTAAAGGCTTGATGAAGGTATTCTGAATTTGTCACTTAACCAAGTTAACTAATTGAGGCATAGAGTCATCCTAGATTCCCATTACATTCAGTGGAGAGAAAAAAGGCACCTGCAGATGCTGTGTCAGATCTAAAATAAGCTGAATTGTCTTTTAGAGGCGCTTATTTCTTCCTTCCATTGACAGGAGAAAGAACACAGCTGAACAGGAGCCTAAATTTAGTGCTCCCAGGAAGCGAATGGGATATTAGGAAGGATAAATCTGACTATAACAGTTGGATCATAAGGTCAAGTGCTAAAACTCATCACCCTGCTGGAAACAGTGAAATGGAATTACACTTCTTCAGTACATTGTTCCCTCTTCTCTAACCTTCCTCTGCATGAGTCTGTGGTTAATCACTTTTCCTACCTTACTTGGTTTCCTATCTTAGTTGCTTACATTTCTAGTAGATATTGCTAAAATAAATAAATTTTAGTGATGGCAATTTAGGATCTTTCACTTGATCTTAAACACCAAAGCTGAAGCACAGTACTCATGAAATGGATTATTCATATAAAAATTTAAATTTAGGTTTTGAAATCAACAATGAAACAATAAAAATGCTCCAGACCAAACCCAACTAAAGTCCAAACAATAACAATGTCATTGTATTTTCTTTGCTCCTGTCTAGACAGAAGGAAAAGAAACCTCAGAATGACACAGTGTTCAGTCAATATCACTGTTTCAAACGTAGACATAGTATAGGGTATAGAAATGCAAGACCATTAACAAATAGAGGACTATAATAACTGAATTGTGATTCTTGATCAAAACTGAAGTCTTTTTATTATCACTGCTGCTGTTTCTTTGATTCACAATGTGAATGAGACTTTGTTTTCTGTGTACTAAATAAAAAAAAAGATAAAGAGCTAATAAAATAAGAGGTAACATATGGAGTGTGGCACTGGCTGCATAAAGATTATGGATTTTATTATTTGTTGAAATGGAAATGTCAATGTAATCTCATGGGTTGATGCCATGGAAATTCCATTGGATTTTTCATGTTAGTGATGCATTTATACAAGCCTTTTGGATTATAAATGTGAAACACAATATTAACCCATTAGATTGTCTGTTTGATGTCTATTGGCTTTCACATTATATCAACATTAAATCAGAGTGTATGTATAAAGACCTGGGTTATTGACATGAGAAAAACATGTCTCAAGCCATCTTTCCTTTTATAATTATTTAGAGTTTTCTAAAAATCCAGAAACTTCTCTGAGAGGAGACCAGTTAGACAGAAAATGTACTCTTCCAGTTCTCAGTCCTGTTATCAGGGAGACTTAGGCACGCTGCTACTTCTGATAATACACTTCTAGTATTTTTTTTTTTTCATTTTTGTTTTTATTTTCTTTTTGAAGGAAGGTGTCATGGTCCCTCCCCCCTGCTGTGGGATCCTGGGAGAGGGGCCCTGGGGGGAGGCACGGGGTTTCCCTGCCCCTGGTCAGCCTCGTTCCCCATTGGTTGGTTTGTGTTCCCCTGCACGGGCAAGGACCCTCGGGTCCCGTGATTGAGCAGTTCCTCAGCAGATCCTCAGCCATGTGGCTGGAGAAATAAACATCTCTCTGAAACATCGATCAAGAATCAGTCCATATATATTTCTTTCCACGGGCCTCGTTGTCTGATACATCGTGTTGCAGTATCTGCACTGTAACAGGAAGGTGCCTTTCAGCTTACAGCTTTTTACATATGTATGTATCCAATCATATTGCATACAAGGTTTATGAAAGAAACTTGCTTACAGATGAACGTGAGTAAGTACAGATGGGGGCATATGTTTCCAGGTTGCCTTTAGAGAGAAGAATTGTGGCAGATGTTGAAGAGAAGGTGTTCTCACATAACAGTTCAATACTGCAGAATAAATCCCTTCAGTTTCCCATTCAGGAGTGGCACATCTCTCTCATAACTTTTATAATATTATTGCAATTTGAAGTGCATTCCCCTTTGATAGTCAATAGAAAGTTTTTAAAACTACCTTAATGAGACTCAGCCCATAATGCTAGATCCCTGTTTTAAACTGACAAAAATCTTCCTGTAGACATTGGTTTCTCCTGTCACTGACTGTCAAGGGACTCTTGATCACTACTTCTTCAGTCTTGGCAACTACTACTTAGGTATTCCTATAGATTAAGATGAACTCCAAAACAGATTATGCCTTTAATGTAAAACACACTAAAAAATACAACCAAGAAAACTAAAAGAAAAATAAAATTATATAACCTCACTTGAATGTTCCGTGTCACTAAAGAAATGTCTTGCTTTGGTGAGATAGACAGTACACACAATTTATATTATTTATGCCAGAGTAAAGTGTGTTCAAATGCATTATTTGACTGTCATAAGAACAGCATAGAACTGGAAAGAGAAGAGCTGAGGTGAGGAAAGGAGAAGATAATTGTAACACTAATCTACTAAAAGAAAGCACATAATGAAACAAGTTAAAACACTGGAGCCAAATAAGTCAGTCAGATCTAAAGGAAATGTAAGGGAAAATGAGAAAAAGCAGAAGAAAAAGAGAACTGAATTGCTAAGGTGGACTTCTATACTGCCTTGAAGATAGAATGTGTGAATGTCAGTGTAAATAAAGATGATACCCCTAGTTTTATAAGAACAGAGTATTGGTGAGATAGCAGTGGCATTACTGGGCTGTAATGTATGAGACCAATTTTATCCTCAGCCTTTCACGTGACTTGTGGAAGTAGTCATGCAGGTCACACAGAGGTGAAGGAGTTCCAGTGGCAAATATCTGAGATGACAACACACTTTGGTAAGAGGTTTGCAAAGCAAAGGATCTAATTCAAGGTGCTGCAATCCACAGCAGAAACTGAGAGGGTAGGACCCAAATATTATGAAGATTCAAGGCAACCATAGACAAGTTACTAAATCATAACAGCATTAAAGTTTCTGGCTTCACTACTGAAGAAAATAATGGATCTCCCCTCGTTTCTTCTCCCCAGCTGCACAATTTTAAGGCAAAAAGATGAAAGACTGAAGGAGCCTTTTACACAAGAGATATGTCAGTTTTCTCTTGGCCCTGTGAGAAGAGAGATGGCTTTTGCCAAACCATGGGTTTTCTAGTCCAAAAGATACCTGATACAGCAGAACTCACTCTTCCTACCCCTTCAGATGCATTAATAATAATATCTGCCTTTTCAAATTGCTATGTGACCACCTTGGAAGAGCCAAGACCTCTTCCAGGAATTCCAAACTTTTGTGGTTAACTTACAATAAAATTTTAGGCAGCAAAAAGTAACCTTTTTAAATAAATGTCAAAGAAATCTGTTCAAGGGAAAATGGAAGCAGGGCTTGAAGACATCCAGACAGGAACATTTCTCACCTGTTTTCGGGCATCTGAGTCATTGCTTAATGATAGATGTCCATGAATGAGTTATACACAAATGTTAGGCATGAGACCCACTTTAGTTTTTTAAACTGGCTCATCTGGGGGACAAGGACTTCATTTCAACACTTTTGTGTATTTTGCAGTCAACTATACCATCTAAAAGGCATTACTAGCCTCATTTAGGTAATTTAATTGCTGCTGTAACTATTGATATTATTGGCCATGTCTGAAAATGTCATTTAGACAGATTCTTCTGGAAATACAGAATTAGCTACAGACAGACAAGGTGATTTTTCTAATTCCACAAAGTACTATAGAGTTAGCATCAGAATACACACAAGCCCTGGGCTCTAATCACTTAACAACATTCCCTGACCTAGACCATTTGCACCTTAAAATTGCTAGCTTTTGTTTCAGCCAATACTATTGCAAAATGTTGCACTCTAATTATATTTTAAAGTTTGTTTTGTTTTTCTATTCCAAGCCTGTTTCTGACTGTGTGAGAGACTAGAACATTGTATGGAAAATTCAGCATTTGCAATTCAAATTCCAAGAGAAAGCTTTAATGCTGAATACTTGTGGACAACATTTAAAAGTCCTGTAGAGTTAAACAGTGTAGATTTTTTCCAATAGATGGTGAACTGACTTTATAAATATTATTCAGTTAAGATCTGGAGATAATATTAATATGGTACTTATGCATAAAACCCACAACAGGCAAGTATTTTGTAAATTCAGCATTTAGTTATCTCTTATCCATTACCAAGAAGCAAAGCAAACAGCTCCCCCTTATATTCATGCCCCGAGCTAAGCAAGGGGAATGGAAAAGGTTTTTAGAATTACAAATAGAACCTTTAAATTGTAGAAACTTGATAATTTCATTTATGAAAAGCATTGCAGAACTTCTTCTTTCTACACCAGTTGTTATTCAAATCACAGTGCCAAGGATAGAAAAAGACAAAACAAAACAAAAAGACAGTCAGAAAGAAAGAAAAAAAAAAATGGGGAAGGAGAAAAACAGGGAAACAGAAAGAAAATAATCCTGACAGGAATCCAGTTTCTTTTCAAAGATCAGGCAGAAATATTGCATGTTTAAATGTTCACATTGAAACAAAAAGTGAGGAAAAGGGGAGAGTGGGGAGAAATGGAGAAAATACATAAAGAGTTATGACCTGTTTTCAAAAAATAGATACCTGAAAGTACGTGAACTCATCCATATAATTCTGAAATTACAATATGCATTTTGGTGTGCAAATTGTGAATGCACATTTTCAAATACTAAGGATTTATATTTCTTATAGGACTTTGCAGGTTTTGAACCCCTAAATATAAATTAAGAAAAAAATTACTTTATGTAATGTAAGAATTCAGAACAAGGGTTTTACACCTCCTAAATCCCACTCAAGCCCTCAAAAAAGGATTTAAGAGGGACTTATGTGTCTCATAGGCAATATGTAGCTGGGAGAATTTCACCCAAAGGGATAAAGCATATTAGCCTTACTTCCGCAACTAGTTTCTCTACAGTCTCTTGGACTAATTACCTAAGATGAGAGTCTTTTCTTCATACAGTGATTAGTGTGGCAAGACAGATGATTCAGAAATACTAAATATTGCAGCAAGGCACAGGTTTGAATACACCATTATGGATTTGCACAGTCAGATTTACAAGCAAAACTGGACACAAGAATGCTTTCTGCAAAATTTGGGGCTAATGAGTTTAGCTCCATCTTCTGAACATCTCTGAGAGATAAGCAAATATTCCTCCACCCATTTATAGACACAAATATTGAAACAGAGATGTTATTAACTGTAACCAAGTACTGAGCCTATCTAGACTATTGACTTAATCCAAGTGAGATATTTCCCCACAGATGAATATTTCTGGTTTAAAAGGAAGAAATAAGACCAGTGCTCCCAATTTGTTTCCACTTAGCATGATAAATCAGTTGAAAGTATTACTGTAAAGAAAGAGATGATAAGAAGTGTAAAGTTTCAACTAGACAACCAAGCATGCCCAAATTCAGAAACACAGGGAGACATGTTGAGTCTGGAAGAGCACATGAAAGCGTGGTGTTGAGCTTAGTCGTGCTGTTCTCCACATCAAACAGGGTTTATTTTATATTTCCTGATTCCAGATTTGTTCAAAAACTAATATCTATGTAGGGAAGGTGAGATAAAGATTCCTTTATCTCAGAAGAGGTGACACCTGAACCCTTTCTTGTACCACTGATTTATGGTGATGTTACTATCGGGTCAGAATTTGTAACTTTTACAATTTCACTGGAAGTTACATCTTTTTCACCCTCACTTCATTTTTTTTTTCATCTGTGTTTCATCTGGTCTTCATCATATGTTTCATCATTTTTCATCTGTGTTTCATCTGGTCTTCATCATAGAAGAAGATCAATCTTCATCAATCTAATTCACATTATCACTAGATTAAGTTCCAGGTGACTAACGCACTCTTCCATAAGTCAGCTATTTGATGTTTCTTCCCTTTTATACTTCCCTGATAAGAGTTTTTGGTGGACCATCAGCATCCATTGAGCCTCAGTGTAGAATGTACTGCAAAAGCTGTAGGAAGCTTTAGATACAGTATTACCAACTACACACAAATGCCCTAAACTCACCAGTTTTCTCTGTAGTTCATCTTTCATGTGAGTTCTTTTTTTTGCAACTCTCATTTTTACCTCCTGAAACAATCCCCAGACACTAAGAGATGCATTTTACCCTTCTTGCTTAGCTCCTTATGTATTATTTTCTGAATGCTGTAGGCAGCATCTTAGCATTTTACAGTTTGGTAGAGTTCAACTAATGGAAGACGTAGTTTTATCAAATGGATGTCTTAAAGTCCTGGAGGAAATAACTTTTACAAGGGCATAAAGACTGGAGTGTGGAGACCAGTTCAACAGCAAAGAAGATTTGGGCTTAATGCTTTCTGTAAGAAAGCAAGCCCATTAAGTATTTGGCAGGGGTGAGAAGTTGAACACCACTTTCTCTTTTGGACATAGAGAAATTACATCAGCAGATTGTTAATATCCATGCTCAGCATACTTAACCTGTCCATGGAGCCCTCTGTATAACAGAAAATAACATGTCTCCTGGCAAGGAGAGATCTTGAACCACTCTGGAGAAAAAAAATTGAAGGCATTTATAGGGAAATGCAAATAGCTGATGACTGGGTTCAATTAAACCTGTCTTGTCTCTTTGCTGTGAAGAGTACAATTAGCTTCTTCAAAATGCAGTGTATGTTCCTGCACTGCAGTGAAAGGAGAGATGGGGTACCTGGGTTGATGTGTTGCTAAAAAACCAATTTGAACACATGAAGCCAGAACACAGTCGTTTTCTGGAAACAATGTCTTCATGAATTTGAAGCAATTTGTCTCTGAAATCTTAAATTTGCTACATGTATTTAACTATTAATATGCAAATAGGCTCAAAAGAGTTAATGAAGCTTGTCATGAATATATGGTTAGGGAACACATATAGGGACATGAATTGAGTCCCAGTGGCCAGATCCAATGTCCAGTGAAGGCAAATGAAGAACTACATCAAGCATGAGATCAAGCCCTAGTCTAAGATGCAAACACAATTAAGACCAGACTGTATTATGTCTGGAGCTATTGTGCCTGGCTACACTTAAAAAAAAAACAAATTACATGCAACAAAATAGGAACAAAATTAAAAAAAAAAAAAAAGCAACTAATTTTTAAAGTTCAGTATCAGATGAAGAATGGGTATAAAGTCCAGTTTTACACACCTTAGCTTGTTTGACTCTTCCAAACACTACTACCCATTTTTCAGCTCCCATGACCTTTTTACAACATCACCTTCACAAGTAGATAAGTTTGCTGTGAATTCTTAGTGTACAGTACATTATGCACACAGTGGTAATTGTAATTAATTCCAAAGGTATTTATAAAGAATCCAGTGATGTTTCCTGCATTCTCAGAGCAATATGCCCTAGTTTCCATTCTAAACAAAACTTTCAGTTTGTGGTTTTTTTGTAGTGTTTGTTTGCTTTTTTTGTTCCAAACTGCTTTTGAAAAAGTCAGGGGGAATTTTCCATGCACAAGAAAAAGTGTTTTGCCTCATCATTCTCAGATTCTCTGTAACAGAATGAACTAGCACCAGGCCAATAGGAGTGAAATAGCAACTAGTCTTAGAGCTCCTTGTAATACAGCAACATGTCTCCACCCAAAATTTGCTGTAAGTCAGCATGCAAAGGTAAGTACATAAAGCACCACAATTTTTTTACCCTAGATGCAATTGTCTGACACTAAGTATTCTGATTTTATAATGTTGACATGTAATTTTCTTTTTCTCCTTCACCTGCTGGAATGAGTTCTCTTGCCTAGTTTGAACTTCAAGTCACCTACCAAAAAAAAAAAAGAAAAAGACTCAATCAACTACTACATAAATTGATTTTATAAACTGAAATACTTACTAAATGTGAATATGGAAGGCTTTCTCATACAATGGTCCATGAATATTTAGCAGAGACCCTTAACTGTTATGAATTTATGGATATTTCCATATTCTATTTCTCCAGCTATGTTGCTGGGGTATTGAAGAGAGAAAAATCCTAATTAAAAGTAATCTAAATTGGTTAAGAAATGCAAGAGAAGATCTAAATAAATCCCAGGATTGCCTGAACTAGGTAGTGAATAAAAATAGTTATTTTTAATAGGCCCATAAGAGATTAATAGGAACGTCTCCAGTGATCTTTGGGCTTGTGGGTCATGGAAGCTAGTGGTGATGTTGCCTAACAGCTAATGCACATGTAAGACTGCTATACATAAATAAATGTGCGTTTCTGTGTTAATGTGCAACATCTCACCCAGAATCCTTCACTACAAGTAAAAAAATGTAGAAGAAAAGCAAGAAAGCACTATTCATTTTCATCCAGTCAAAAACAGACGTGGCAGAGCAAGGATTTTCAGAACAATGGCAGAAATATGGTAGCTGGGTGTCAAGTAATAAGTAACAGGACAGAACACATTTGGTCCACACTGGGTAGATATATTTTACACAACCTTGCCCGTATCAAAATTGACACCTGATCTAAACTGGTTATCCAAGTCTGAGGTACGCCCTCCTACAAAGATCTACAATTTGAGAAAGTGAATTGTACTATTTAACTTTCTGGTGTCTGAAACTCAATGAGATGAATCATAGAATCATGGAATCATAGAATGGTTTGGGTTGGAAAGGACCTTAAAGATCATCTTGTTCCTACTCCTCTGCCATGGGCAGGGACACCTTCCACTAAACCAGGTTGTTCAGAGCCCCACCCAGCCTGGCCTTGAACACTTCCAGGGATGGGGAGGTGCCTCACATGTCCCAGTGCCTCATCACCTCCACAATAAAAACCTTTTTTCTAGTCAAATCTAAATGTAGTGCTGATGTCCTTAAGTGAATACCACCTAAAAAGACTTTAAAAAGGGTGCTGAATAAATATTGTGAGTAGAGTGTTTTAACCCCAGCTGGAAACTCAGCCCCACACAGCTCTCTGTGTACACTTCACCCTGTGGGTGCCGGAGAAAATCAGAAGAGTAAAATTGAGAAAATTCATGGGTTGAGATAAAAGCAGTTCAACAGGCAAAGCAAAAGTGACACACACAAACAAAGCAGAACCAGGAATTCATTCACCCATCCCATGGGTACGCAGGTGTTCAGCCATCCCCAGGAAAGCAGGACTCTATGACATACAGTGGTCACTCAGGAAGACAAACACCATCACCCCAATTGTCTCCTGATTCCTTTTTCCCACAGCTTTACATGGTGAGCATGACATTGTAGGGTGTGAAATACCCCTGTGGTCAGTTGGGGTCAGCCGTCCCAACTGTGTCCCATCCCAGCTTCTTGCACACTCCCAGTCCCCTCACTGGTGGAGTGGGGTGAGAAGTAGAAAGGGTGTTGACTTACTATAGACTTAGAAACAACTAAAAACATTGCCATGTTATCAACATTTTCTCATACTAAATCCAAAACCCAGCATTGTACCAGCTACTGGGAAGAAAATTAACTCTATCCCAGCTGAAAGCAGCACAAGAAGTATTAGAATTAATGTAGGTATTCTACAAGAGAAAAAAAGCACACCAGAATTTATTAGTCATGTAATTTATTAGTTGTTAATTACTTGGTTCTCTTTATTAACATATTACACCTCAGAGAATAACTCTAAGGTAGGTAAATTAAACTAGACTTCCTTTGCTGATGTGTAATTTGCAACACAAAGAATGTAAATAATGAGCGGAGATAGGAATGGAAGTTAGTGCCCTGACAATGATAATTTTATCCAAGTATTGTCTTTGGGGCTTAAATATGTGCAACAGGAGTCACAGCAGGAAAGCAGAAGCTGGAGGTAATATATCAGAAACAAGAGTGCAGAAATGAGCAGAAATGATCTGAACAGAACAAGATAAGTTCATAAAGAAATAGGAAACCTTCTGTATATCTTTGAAGAAGGAAGGGGAAATGACCTGACAAACCCTCTTTAGGAGTTTCCCACAGGTAGCAGCAGCAACTTGAGAGAAGGATCCACGCTAACAGCCTGGCACTGTGGCAGAGGCATATTCCCACTCATGTTTCATGCCTAAATTAGATGGCATTTTCTGCTGGTCAAGAGAGAGAAACATTCTCTCAGAAAGAATGGCCTGAGTCCTGGTGAGTAGAGCCTGCTTTCATCTTGCCTCTCCTCAGATGTTTCACTGAAGTTCCTGTGTTCAGGGCTACCACGGCCACTGTCCATAATAAAAATGGAATGGAAAATTTGTAAAAAACTGGTCCGTGTTTAGTGTTTATTCCTGTTACCATCACTGCTTCTACAGATTGTGCATCATTTGTGACCACTGCCACCGTGACACTGCCCTCAACATGAAGGAGAGCATTCATGGATTAAGATGACCACAGTAACAGTGAAGAGTGTACCGAGACTTGAGATTTGACAGAAATATAATAGAATCAACACATCGTAGTGATTCAAGATGGAACCAATCCAGGCCCGTTCAATCTGTGAGAAGCTTTCCAGTGAACCTCAGTGAACATTGAACTAAGTGCTGTGACTTCAAATAGGTGCCTATTTTATGCAAGGCACAAAGGCCAGATGCTTTATCCTGCAGGTCTTGAGCTTTATACTAGGGTGGTCAGTGAGAAAGGAATAGTTTAGATCACGTAAATGCAATCTTCAAGTGGTTATTAAAATTATTTGTAAATGTAACTAAGAGCATGGGCCTTTGAGGCAAAAAAGACTTTTTTCAATTTTTTGCCTGCAAATAAGAATAAATGAAGGAAAAAAATTAAACAGGAATAAGTGCATAACCAAACTAATTGTCCAGATTCCTAGAGGGGAAAAATAAATAAAAAAAAAAATTACTGGTTTTCTGTTTCCAAAATACCTGTTTCTAAATGAACTTAAATAAAGTATTTTTGGAACTTTTACTTGAATAGGTGAGGTATAAGCTAAGATCTCTGCTTAAAAAATGGAATAATGGTGCAAAACCATCTCACAAAAATAATTTACCTAGTACTGAGTAATGCACAGCTGTTGAGAAAATCTCACACTCAAATTACAGAAGTGGTGTGTGTTTCTGTGCTTCCTGAATAATACTGAGGATTATCAATTAGAAAGGAAGAGTCTTTGCCAGCTGTAAATAACATAAACAAGGGATTTATGGGCACAAGCAATGATATGGCAGCTGTGTGTGAATGAACACAGTTCAGCATGAAGCACAATACCTCACTTTCAAACTTTTATAACAAAGTCACTTAATAAATACATGCACATGGTACTCTTCTGAAGAGAAAATATTCCTTCTTTGGGGGAAATACAGACTTACTTGGGATTAAGATACTTTCCAAGTTATCAGGATTGTATATACTGTTTGGCATTGACAGATAGACTCCACTGAGTCCACTGATTTACTCCAGAACAATATAATTTTGTCTTTTAGGAGCTCTTGTGTACAACACAGCTACAGAAGTTAAATAATGAAAGCCAGAAGAGATAGAAAGGAGAACAGAGAGTAGTACAAGGAAAATATAACTCAATTTTATTTGAAATTTGGGAAGAAAAATATTTGATAAGAAAGAAAAAAATATAGAAAGGTTGATTCAAAAATCTAAGGCCTTTCTAGTTACTTGCCAATCAATGGTTTAGACATATATCTGGTAAATGTCATGTTTTAACTAGAGGAAAGGTCTAGTGATGTCCAGAACACATTTCAGTGCTTCTTTGGATTGGGATCAGGTTCTGCAAAAGTGTTTTCTTAAGGAGTAGCTGAATTCAGGACAAAAAGCTTCAGAAAAATAATAATTGGGAGGCAGTGTGATGAGATATTGGGAAAAAAATGGAGCAAGAGGGAAAAAAAAAAAAAGATCAACAGAAACACCCAGGTCAGATGGAACTTTTAAAGACAAAAAATCTGGAATGTTAGTGCATTAACATAAATCTGATGGAAATTCTTGGGAGTTTTGCCAGGACGACTGACAAGTCCAAACTTATGCCAGTAACTTCTGAATAGGCCAGCTAGAGACTGAGAGAAATAAAGAGGTCTACCAACTCATTTCATCTAAGTAGTCTGCATTTTCTCTCTTGTCCTTTAACTTTATCTATCTAGCCTGTCTGTTTATCTACTTTTTGTGTCTGAAAACCAGAAAATCAAAAAACTGGAGAAGAAATAAAACCACTTTTTTTTTTTTTTTAATCCCCCCTCTGGTTTTCTTTTTTTTTTTTCCTCCAGAAGATCTTCCTCCATTTTGTCCCCTAACTTTCTTTTGGAAGAAAACAAAGACCAATCCTATGATTTTATGGAAGGTTCATCTCCATGATGAATTCTCACTATATTGTTTTCTGTAATTCATCTTTCCTTGGTCTGAGAAGTGTACTATTTCCCTAAAGAAAAAGTAGCACAGCCTCATAAATCTCACTGTTTGGCAGATTCCCAGAACTGACACTAATTCTGCTTTAGCCCACTTCAACAATAATCAAAATTTAGAGGCAAAAGGGATAAAGTTTGACCAGCTTATTTTTCCTTTCATATTTCAATATGTTAATGCAATAGGAAACTGACATTTTCAGAATTGAGAAAATACTGGGAGGAAGTGTTTAATAAGTTGTCATGATTTATTTTGATTAATTAACCAACAAATATATATTAAAACAAAAGTTTGACAAAAGCAGGAAAACATTAAAAAGGAAAATGCAATCATCCACTCTTTTTTTTTTGTACTGCAGAAAAAAACTGTAGAAATTGAGCTATTAATCATAGCAACATGATGGCAAGGACTGTTTTCTGTCACTATGTCCAGTCTTCTGCCATCAGTGGCAAGATATTAATTTCTTGATTCCTGTGGAATTGTTTTCCTCTGTTATTTTCTATATTTTGTTGTTCTCTGAATAGATCCAACCCTTCTTCCTCTTATCTGTTACTCACAACTTCCCCATGCACATTTTCAAGAGCATGTGTAGGAAACCATTGGAAACATTTCATTTATGCAACAAGGTGAATAATACTTTTGGAAACATGAGGTTGGTAATGTCATCTCAGTTTTTATTTTAGTTTTTTGTTTTGTTTTTCTAAAACATCTGGGAATATAAACTCACGTGAAGCTGAGAACAGAGTCTTTTAAGATAAGATTCATTTTGACTCATTTTTCCAGGAAACACTAAATTATCTAAGGTGAGTTGAAGTCCTCTGCAGTGATGCAAAGTAAGTGATAGAGACATCAGGGATTTCCAGATCACTGCACTAATATAGGCAGAAGTCTGTGGCTGGGCTTATTAAGATTCTGGCCTTACCTGCACAAACCAGAACAACCAAGAAATGGACCATTCCTCGCTATCTGTACTTCTAGATTATTGTACACAGCTGCCTCAGTGCACTGCCCCAAAGGTTATGTGCTCCTTTCTGCACAAAGCTGAAGAGTAGAAAGATCTTTTCCCCTATGCAGTAGAGAGAGATTTAAGCTCAGTCTCCAGAATCAAAAGCAGCTGAATTCTGATACAAAGCCTATCTCTATTGAAATGTCACAATTTACACCAGTCTGTAATTCATTTGTTTGATATACTTAGCAAGGCTTTCTGAGAACAGAGAGGCTATTTTGTAGACGTTTAGAATTTCTACTTACTCCTCCCCCCCATTTTCTTCTACGCTGCCTCTGATGTTTTCTTGTATCTACTTTCAACCTGTGTTCACGAATTCATACACACTTATGTATATACTTACTTATTTTTGGTGTTCTTAGAAAAAGTCTGGGTTTTATTAAAAATAAATCCTAGGCCATTTTTTTGTTGCTCTCAGTCTGAAAAAGGTTCAAGAACAGCTTCTGCTCTGCCTTTGATGGTACCATCCATTCTCCTGCCTGTGGCTGTTTATTCACTTAAAGGTGTCTTTGAAATATTGTCTAATTCCTTGCTCTGTACTATAGTGTTCTTTGCTGCTTTATGGAATGAGTAACAGATTCTATTCAATAAAAAGAATTAGAATTAAAATCAATTGGCTTTATTCTTCTGCACCTTTATGGAAAATAATGACATAGAACATGCAGTATTGTATAATTATCTCTTTAACAATCCTCATAAATTATGAACATATATTTCATTTATTCCTATCTATCTGGTGCTCTTATTATACATTTGCTTCCTTAATTAATGCAATATTCTTCATTCTTTTCCTTCTGGAAAAGAACTACTTATGCCACTAAAAAGAAAACTTGTTAGCCTATTAAACATAAATTGGTGAGTAGTTGGGATACAGAAAAAAAAAAAATGGAAAAAGAAAAAAGAAGGAAAAAAAATCCCCTCTTCATTTGAAAAAAGAAAAAAAGAAAGAAAAAATGTAGAAAGTTCTATAGTTCTATAGGTGCAAAGACGGAAGGGCAGAATATGTATATACATATGTGTCTGTTTGTAATTGAAATTAAATTTAAGTACATGAAAAACAGCCTGAGAGGTTAACAGAGAGAGAAGTTAATGTACATTCAATTGTTTCAGTGGGAAAAATCTGTGACACCAATTGTTTTCAGAGCCTAAAATATGCATTATTACTATTACTACAGATTTCTGGATGGTGAGGATCTAAGTGATATACTCACCTACTGCTCTTACAATCTTCTAAGGGTATCTGGGGATTCTTTCTCCCAAGAAGATAGTCTGAGACTTTGGGTTCTAGAGAGACTCCACTACAATACAAAGGTAGAAGCACAAATGTAAAATCCTAGGAAGGACTGTGTTTGTTCCTAGTTTCTTTTCTTAAAGATAAGTGACCATCTGTTAACAAAATTTCATCAGTCATTCCCAGGCTGCCTTGTCCTTGTGTAAGATGCAGTCCTTCCTAATGAGCGAATTCTGCAATATTTCAAGAATAGAGAATGGACCTGAAGCACACTGAGGCATTTGAAATATTCATATTACTGTGAGAGACTTTGCACAAACCCTTAAGACCACAACGGGCTGTGTTTCACAGAGCAGGCAGTCTCTCTTGCTGATGAATATTGTACTAAACCAGAATAGCCTGAGAAAGACAAATTAAAACATAATATAAAATATGAATTCCTATGTATTATGAACTATTCTGGAAAGAACTAAGCAGATATTTACAATAAATTATGCTAATAATATTTCATACCTTTCTTCAGCCCAGACCACGCATCTCTGGACCACAGTTGGTCTAATCCCAAGGAATTTTTGGGCAAGCCTGAAAACAGTCCTGTAACCTCAGGCAACTGAAAATTGAGGACTGAAAATAAAAGAGGTTCAAGAGCATATGCTTAACAGAAAAACTTGTTCCTGAAATGGGTTACAATAGAATGTTTATTGGAATAACCGTTTCCTTCTGGATATCTAAGCAAATGGAGCTTTTGTCTTCTGTAGCTGGAACAGAGAGTGCTCAGCTGAGTTTAAGACAGAAATCAGCCAGAAAGTTGAAATAGGAATTTAAAGTGTTTAAGAACCCAAGAGATGGTGATTATTCCAGAATTAATATACACTAACTTTGTCCTTCCAGTAGAAACATGGGACATAACATCACCATGCACATTTAAGATTGAATTGATGTAGAAACACAGCTTTACTGCACTGTTCCAACTGGTGAACAGTTTACATTAAATATTTTTATGGTTTTTTTAATGACAATTTTTTCATACTTTTGATTGATTTTACCCTGTTTTCTAAAATCCAAATAGCAATATTTTCTCCTATGTATCTTTATTTCTTGTTTTCCTTTCCCTTGTTCCATATTTAAAGATCAAAATGAGGAGGACAGGAAGGAAAACCAAAAATGAGCATTTTCTCAACAAAAACATATTTCTCTTAAACACCTAACATACCTGGAAGTACTTACTTTAATTTTGACTAAAAACTTTTACAGAAGCTTCCAACCGGCCTGAGTTATATAGTTCATTGGCCATCTAGCATGAGAACAGGAATATTTGGCTCTGTCTTTTCAGTTCATAAATATTACCTCTCTTCCATGATAGATCTGTACACTAATGCTGAGCAAAGACAGTCCCAGAATAGAACAGGGGGCAGCACTGCCTGTGCAGGTTGTACTCCAAACTGTCTGACATGTCTCTAAAGCACATTCTGCTTTAGGGAGTTATGGCACAGACCAATAAATTCCAATGCAAAGATTTCTAAGAT
This sequence comes from Corvus cornix cornix, assembly GCF_000738735.6. NCBI lineage: Eukaryota > Metazoa > Chordata > Aves > Passeriformes > Corvidae > Corvus > Corvus cornix. The sequence continues at coordinate 19,285,396 of NC_046357.1, forward strand.
TTCTGAAACTCATCAAAACTTGTCCCTTTTACATTTAGATCTTATTACTTGAGTTGGTGTTCTCCCCCATAATCTCATCCATACAATAAAACATCCAATAAGAGATTATATTAATTGTATGCAATTTGTGTTATGATACTTAGGGGGAAAAATGAAACAAAATAGATATTTTCCTAGTGTACTAGAATAGAAAAACCCTTTCCTGCAGCAAATGACTGATTAACTCCACTCAGATCTTGAAATATTTGCACAGAGACTTTTTTTTTTGGTTCTAGATAGGAATGAGTTGTAAATATGAAAATATGCAACACAGAAAGAATGTTTATTTTAAATACATTTCTCCAGAAAAACTAAGCCACTTGATATCACAAATCTCAGAACCAGAGTTTCTATAAGAAAAGCCACAATAATGACAAATAATATCTTGGCTTTTGTTTTTATTATTGTTATTTTAAGAGCTTCCCTGCACCAAAAGCTTGCAGATACTTTTGTAAAACAACACTATTTACCATATGTAAACTAAACTGAAAAAGAAAATACCTCATATCAGTTTTTCCAAACAAAAAAATAAAATGGTTTTCACAGAATCTTCTTTTTTTTCCCATTACTAAGAGCTCTGGAAAAATAGCTTTTCTGCAGAGCTCAGTTATTGCATTTTCTTTACTAATGAATTCATCACAGTTGTTGCCAGAAATTAAAGCAGATTTAACCTTTCCTATTCTAGTTAATCCTCTTAACTAAGATTTTCTGAAACTAGAGCCTAACACGCAGTTCCTTAATACACGTTAAGATGGTAGAGTTATGTTTTCTCTAGGAGATCAGTCCTTTTGATCATCAGGCCGTTTATTTAGGATCCTTAAGTTTCAGTCTGTTTTGGACTCATTACATGTTCCAACTGAAGGTTTCACTGCCTGCCAAAGTGTTAAGATGGGAGAGAATACTGATGAGCCCATGTGATTTTAAAGAGAGAGAAGAAGGTGTTTGTCCAGAATTGTCTAAACCCATCCTTCAGAAACCTGGAATAACTGATTTGCTTCATCACTGAAGGACAACTAAGATAAGGGTAAGAAATTTTACTGACTGAAATTGCCAATATCAATTATGTTATCAATATTGCTAAGAAGCCCATGTGAAAGAAACATGGCCAAGGCCAGCTCTTAAAGCAGAACCTCCCAGTCCTTAGGAGGTTGAGGCACCTGGTAAGGACATAATAGACCCTCTGCTGAAGTGGGGTCTCCTGCCAGCAAAGCCAGCAGAAGTCTTGCTGAACTTGCCACAGCTGGAATTCACTCTTTCCGCATGGAGCACTTATATTATTCATCCAGCACATCTCTAACAGCATTAATTTCTGGAGGGAGAGAAAAGATTCTTAGCCTTGGAAATGCCTTGAAAACAGAAGCAGCAGTGCAAAGAGCACAGCCACACAGCAGACAACCTCTTGATTTCAGACACTGGTACATGAGGGAGATTTGTCTTCTATTGTTATTCTCTTTTAGCAGAGCATCAAATAGAAGATGCTGCAAAACTATCGGGCAAATATTATGCTATTAATATTCAGATCTGGTTCAAACAGCAAGAAAAGAATGTTTCCCTTAATGTGAAATAAAAGGCATTGTTCTTGGAGGATCTCTGCTTCCAAACAAAGGTAAAGTGTGATGGAAGTTTGTTAATTTCTCTTCCCAATTAAACAACAATATTTTCCCCTGATAACAAAACTGGAAAGAAGCTGTACTACTTGGTAAACAAGCTTGCACGCTGTGTGCCATTTTCTGTCACTATTTATGCTGTGCTCTGAACAGGGGATACTTGCCCTTTGGAGGAACAAGATAAAGACAAACATATGAGCCAGGCTTTTTGCTCAGGTCCTAATTTCTCTAAACTCTCTATTATGCAGCCAGACTGGCTAACATCATTTAGAGGAATGCCAACAGCTCTTATCACTGTTTCTTTATTTTTCTATACCTGAACGCACCACAATTAGGAAATAATTCTCAGTTATTCCCATGCTTATCTCTCAAAACCCTTTTCTCCTTCTGCATGCTTGCATCAACTACTGAGCCCAGGCCAGGAAAGCATTCTCCATACCACTATCTGTTTTCCTCACAAAAAACATTTTTTGAGTCTTTGGCTGAACCAGTCCTCAGAAGTATAGATGGTGATCAGTCCTTTCATAGAACCATAGAATATGCTGAGTTGGAATGGACTTATCAGGATCATTGAGTCCAACTCCTGGCCCTACACGGAACATTCCAACAATCCCACCATGTTCCTGAGCTTTGTCCAAGCACTCCTGGAACCCTGCCAGGCTTAGTGCTGTGACCACTGCCCTGGGGAGCCTGTTCCAGTGCCCAAACACCCTCTGGTGTTTGTTTCCTGATATCCAACCTAAACCTCTCCTGACACAACTTCAGGCCTTTTTTATCGGGTCCTGTTCCTGGTCACCACAGAGCAGAGATCAGTGTCTACCTCTCCTCTTTCCATCATGAGGAAGTTGTAACTGCAATGAGGTCTCCCCTCAGTCTCCTCCAGTTGAACAGACCAAGTGCCCTCATCCACTCCTCACACGGCTTCCCTCCAAGGTCCTTCACCAGCCTCGTGTCCCTCCTTTGGACATTCTCTAATGACTTTATAACTTTTCCATGTTGTGGCACCCAAATCTGCCCCCAGGACTCAAGGTGAGGGTGCACCAGTGCAGAGCAGAGTGGGACAATCCCCTCCTTCATCTACCTGGTTCTTAACTGTGATGTCTCTTGACCAAGATACAGAAAAAGACTTTCCTGACATCTGTGCCTTTTGCATCTATGTGTAAGTGGGCTTTGACATGTCATCCAGAAAGAGCTGGAAGAAGATTCACCTTCAACATAGACAGGGGTTGTGTCAGGGGCTCCCCACATACAATTCCCAAGGTGAATATGTCCTCAAAGCCTCTGTGTAAAGATTTTTTATGATCTTTAGGAATTTCGTCCAACATACCACATCTCTTTAGGAGATAAAATCTAGCGAGGAGTCTTACTTAGTAGCTGTTGCCCTGTAAACAAAAATGATGTCCATTAGTTATTCATTTACTTAGAATCACAGAATCATAGAATGGTTTGGGTTAGAAGAGACCTTAAAGATCACCTAGATACAATTCCCCTCTGATGGGCCAGGTATATGCATAAAGTGAAACAGAATGCACTGAGTAGAGAGCTGGGTTGATTCTTTACCATCATAGCCAAATAGAAACCAGATTTCAGCCAAAAAAAAAACTAATTGAGCATCTTGTCTGAGACTCAGAGTCTATTCACCATCCTGGCAGTGTTCAAGACCAGGCTGGACGGGGAAGGTGGAAGGCATGAGGCGAGGTGTCTCTGACCATGCCAGGGCAGCTGGAACTAGATTGTCTTTAAAGTCTCTTCCAGCCCGAACCATTCCATGATTCTATTTCACTTAGATCTTCCCAAAAATATATAAACTAGATGTTAAACACACACACGCACACAAAATTCACCTTCCATACCACACCACAAACATCTCCCAAGCATAGCACATTAACCCCACAGAGGTTAAGAACTGCTGAGACGGGTTATAACACATAGGAAAAAAAAACATTCCCTTTCGTGAAACAGCTGCTTTCACACAGTTTGTTCAATGTTGCTTTCCATATATGCTGAACAGCCTTGGAATCAAAAGGTCCTCTCCAGAGGAAAAGATCACAGGTGGTGAACTGAGACACTCTATTGGTGTTCAAGCTCACATGTTTCTGAAGTCAATAGAGTGCAGAGCTTTTTAGACAGTTGCTTCCAGTGGTGAAGACAAATGAAGAACAACACCCAATGAGCTGTGACTGGAACCCTACAAAATGTTTTGCTCATAAACTGAATTTTCATGCATGAAAAATAAAAACCTTTAGGGACCAGGACTGCTTGATGGTAATTTTAAAAGCTGAAAATTTGGAAACCAAATTTCTTCTGCATTTTTTTCTCAATCAAGTGTTTCTCTGTATATGCGTCAGAATTTCAAACAGTTTTATTTTTATTTTTTAGCCCAATGTCCCATGAGTAGTTACCATGCATAAAAAAAACAGTTTTTGCCAGCAGGATAAAAGCAAAGAAGCTACAAGGTGCTAAAAATGAAACTTCTGTACAGCATCAAATATTACACAGAAACCAAAGAACAGTTTTCACAAAAGCTGACAAAACTGAATTGAGACCTGCTTATTTATTCAGCATTGGTTTGTTTTGCTTTTTCTTCTTTTTCTTTTGTGAAACTCTATATAGACTTTCAGGAAATCCTTTTCTCATTCAGTTTAGGGATTATTTTCATTCATTTTAGAAGTAATCCATAAAAATTGCTTTCACATCTGAAAAGTGGTCCTGGATTTTTCATAACTATAGCAGTGATTAGAATGAAATCAAATAGAGTGACTTGTTCTGCTTATGTTCTTACATCTTTTCCTCAGCATGAAAAAGTAGAAAGCAGTGAAGATAAAAATAATTTTACTCATTTTTTCTTTGTAAATTAAATTCAAATTTATTTTCAGTTCTCATTGTTATGTGTGTAATATGCAGCACTTTTTTCTTTATGGCTTCCAGACTTATGTGGTGTTTCCTGATTTTGGAAGTATCCTCTCATTTCTAATGCATTACTTCAGCAAGTTTCAGTCAGCTGGTTTATTTCAGGACCACATGCTTACTGACAAATTTACCCGCTCAGGTAGGTGGCATACTTCATGTTCCTTGTCATTTCTATGCAGTTCTCTGTGGCTGGATTGTATATTGCTCACATATCCCCTTCTAAAATTGAATTATCAAAACCTCAAAGTTTCAAAAGCTACCACAGGCTTCAGGACATTGGCTACCTCCTGAGACACAGAGTCCAAACTTGCTTTTTGCAGGCAAAAGTGACATACAGACAACACTGAAAACTCCTCCATTTTACCTTTGCTTTGCTTCTGCGACCATATTAGCAAGTCAGTTCCTGAGCCTCATTCTTCTGTTCTTAGAAAATATTTTTAAAAACCTTTGCTTATTTGTTTTCCAGCCATTATATACGTATTTTCTCTTCTACTGGCATGCTTCTCTCTCTAAGTAGCCTGTCTTGCTTTCTAATGTTTACCCTCTCAAAATGTTTATTTGCTGCAGTTATATTCTGTCATCTTTCATTTTGCCAGGCTAAAAGCACCCAGCTGCTTTCATCTACAGTAGTTCGATGGATTCTCCATTCTCTGGTCTCTGTAACAGTCCCTCTTTGTGCTTTCTCCCATTTGATTTTGTTCCCATAATTATTCCTGGGATTTCTTATCAAGCCACACGAGTATGTTGTACAAACGACATTTGTTCTTCCCTGTATCCCCAGGATTCTACAACTATCCAAATTAAACTGATAAAAATAATTGGTGAAAAATAGCTGCACCCAAGATTATTATCTTCATCCCTACAAGTCTTTGTTCTAAAAGCAAAATTCTTACTATCCTTCTTGGAGAATAGTATGGCAATTCAGTCTGTTAAATTAATTTGGTTTCAATTCCTCCTGTCCTCAAGACCACACAGTTATTTCTGTATGATATTCTCATCTTTCTCCATAATGATAGAGTCTCTCATAATAAGTTGAAGTAGCACATTTCATTTCAAATATACAGCCTTGGTTTACAAAACTTTCTATCATTTTCCTATTTGTGGCAAAATCAGGTTTTACTGTGATATCTTTAGTAGCAGTGAACTATGGAAACACTTTAGCTAGTGGAAAGAAATTACTTGTTAAAGCAAAATTGTGATTTGTATATGTTGAAAATTTGCATTTTGAGCATATGTAATTGCTTTTTTGACACACAAATATGTTTAATCCAGAATTTATAGTAAATTGTCTTAAAACAAGGGATTCTTAACCCATAGTATCCTGAATATAAGCCAAAATAAAAACTATCTCCATTTCTTTTCCCTTCCTTTTCAAAAGAAACACGTATTTTCTCTGTCATGTGCACACACACACACACACACAAGCACTCTCTCAGCTATTTATTACATCCTTAGAAGAGACCTAAAGTTAAACTATCCTCTGAGGATAACAAAATGCAAAATTAACTCTGGACTGAATGAAGTGCATATGGCCATGGAGAATTATTTGTGAGCTATTCCCAGTGAAATGTGCATACCTAATTTGAATCCAATTGTGTTTCGTGAAGAAATAAAGTTTTTAGTGTCACATCCCTGTTGCACTTTTTTTCACCAAAACTTAAGCATCATGCAGCACCAAAATTTTCTCATTGAACTCTCCATCTCCCTCCTTTGTCTTCTATTTCTCCCTCATACTTTCAAGCTCCATACACAAGAACTATTCAAGGACAAGTCTGAGGTAATTTGAGGTAGTCTTTGCATGGCAAAAAAACCCCAGTCTCACCGGTTGTGTTTAGGGTTTCAGCATGATTATGCCGTTCTGGACACCCATTTTGCTATTTTCAGGCCCTCTTGAGACCACAGGGATGGGATTTATGGCATGTATTTCAGACTCATGCTTCTTTATAAGCAGGAAAGCTGGTCAGTATAGCATTTGACACTGTCCTGCATGGTATCCTTGCTTCTCAAAAGAAGAGGCATGGATTTGTTGGATGGACCATCAAGTGGATAAGGAATTGACTGGATGGTCAAACTCAGAGTTGTGGTCAGTGGCTTGATGTCTAAGTGGAGACACCTCAGGGGCAAGGATTGGGACCGTCGCTGTTTAAGGTCTTTGTCGTCAAAATGGACAGCAGGATCAGAGTGCACTGCCAGCACTTTTGCCAACAACACCAAGCTGGAAGGAAGGAATGCCATCCAGAGGAACGTGAGCAGACTGGAGAGGTAGAACTGTGCAAACCTCATGAAGTTCAACAAGGCCAAGTGCCAGGTCCTGCAGGTGGGTCAGGGCCATCCCAATCACGAGTAAAGGCTGGGCAGAGAATGGTTTGAGAGCAGACCTGGGGAGAAGGACTTGGGGGGTGTTGGTTGATGAGAACTCCATGTGACCCAGCCATGCGCACTGGCAGCCCAGAAAGCCCCAACCATGTCCTGGGCTGCATCTTAAGTACCATGGGCAGCAGGTCAAGGGAGGGGATTCTCCCTCTCTGCTCCTCTCTGGTGGGACTCCACCTGCAGTGCTGCATCCAGCTCTGTGGTTCCCAAGATAAATAGGATGTGGACCTGATAGAGAGAGTCCAGAGGACGCAGAATGGTCAGGATCTGTCCTTTCCACTGTCTCTCAGTAACTCTGATGGTTGAAACACAATACACTGTGTCTATCCTTTCACAACCACCCGGATTGCTGCTTAGTCTAAATGCCCATAATAGGATCTTTAAGTTGTCATTTCTCCTCTACTCTCCTGAGAAAGATTAAAGATAGTTGAGATATATCTTAGGAGATGCAAGTCAATTCCTGAAGTCAGAAGACATGTCAGAAGATCTGAAACATACTGGAATTTTTTTTTTTTTTTCTATAAAATCAAAAGGGAATTTTTGGTCAGTTTTCCAGAATTTGAATGAAAATGTAAAAAATTATTGCAGCTGGATCACTTAGTAACAACAGACTAGTCTCCATAATGATGAATACTCCAAACAGCAAGAAGCAACTGTAGAAACTAAACCCTCTTTTTATTTTCTCTAAAAGTGTCTCTGGTTGTAAGATCAAAAGATTTTTTTCACACAATGAAATTGCAAAATTCTATGAAGACAGAAAACTCTGCAAAAATAGGTTGGTTCTCAACTGCACAAATTAGCAAAAAATACTGGAAAAGGAATAGGGCTTGGTTATGGTGATGTGTTCCAGAAGGGAAGCACTATGTTTTTCTACATTTTGATAGAAAAATGTAATTTAAGAGGAAAATATATATTTAAAAATATTGTTACTTTCTAGGAGCTGTAACATTTGTTCTGGGGCTGCAACTCCTTTACCCTCCCCTACAGAATCAATAGTTCAGATGTGAATGAAGCAGACTTCAGTCAGATATTTATTCTTTGACTATTTGCTGAACAAAACCTAACCAGAATGAATTGAATGTCAGAATAAGCCTCATGACCACCTTATCTTAATATCAACTGTGAGAATAAACACTATTTTTATTCAGGTAATGATAACCTGTCTAAATTCACTTCCTCCACCACTTTGTGGCTTACTCATTCTTTCCGGAAATACCTTTCAAGAAAGCTATTATTGACAGGGTATATTGTTACATATGTAAATGGATGAGAAGCAACAGCCTAGAAAATGGCACCTCTTATTATGAGGAAATTGAACTGCAAGGCTTTTTTCATCTTTAAAATTAACTTTAGAAGAGACTGTCGTGCGTTGATCATTTCTCACTCATGGCAAACAAGGCTCTAATATATCATAAGTGAAAAAATAACCCAATAATGCAGCACAGCAGCAAGACAATCAAACTAAAAGGGTAAGAGTCATTTCATTTGCACTAGTTCTGTGTACCTAAGATAAGAATCTTGCATTCTTGTACAATCAGCTGGCAGAAACAAGGATTTTGTGGACACTGTTTTAGAAATCTACTTTATGATGGCATGATACTCATACAAAAATGCCCCTACCTCTCCTCCCAATACAAAGGCGGCTTGGAAGCAGATGTCAGTGTTGCAACAGTTACATTTACTTACAGGAACCCCATTGTAGATGTTTGGCAAGTGCTTGCTCTCTGCTCTGAGGTGTGCATGAAGCCATTGCCCTTCAACTTCCTCTTACTGCCTTCAGGCATTTATGGTTGCTCCAGAATAAAGATATAGCATGGAGCCATTTGAGCTCTCCTTGTCCATTTCAGAACAAAATCAAATGAGTCTTTAAATCATCTTCAGTGCCAATCACTTTCATAGCGTCAGTCTCCTGGATATGGAGTTGGGTGAAGGTTTTGACAATAATTCATGAGGAAGAAATACATGTACAGCAGCCTGTGCATGGCTGAATGATGCAAATGAGTAGAGGGAGGAGAGACTGAGCACTGCAAAGAGGTAAATATCCCATGAGAAGAAGGAAGGAAGGAATTCGGAAGGAAGGAAGGAATTTGGAAGGAATTTGGAAGGAAGTTGGAAGGAATTCGGAAGGAATTCGGAAGGAAGGAAGGAAGGAAGGAAGGAATTCGGAAGGAAGGAAGGAAGGAAGGAAGGAAGGAAGGAAGGGAGGAAGGGAGGAAGGGAGGAAGGGAGGAAGGGAGGAAGGGAGGAAGGGAGGGAGGGAGGGAGGGAGGGAGGGAGGAAGGAAGGAAGGAAGGAAGGAAGGAAGGAAGGAAGGAAGGAAGGAAGGAAGGAAGGAAGGAAGGAAGGAAGGAAGGAAGGAAGGAGGGAAGGAAGGAAGGAGGGAAGGAAGGAAGGAAGGAAGGAAGGAAGGAAGGAAGGAAGGAAGGAAGAAGGAAGGAAGGAAGGAAGGAAGGAAGGAAGGAAGGAAGGAAGGAAGGAAGGAAGGAAGGAAGGAAGGAAGGAAGGAAGGAAGGAAGGAAGGAAGGACTTAATAGATTTCATAAATCTGTTTCTGGTTCCAAGGCTTTAGGAAACTATTCTCATTCTAATACATCTTTGTGTGACTTTAAAAGTTACTAGACCATGAGACAATGCCATCCATCACAAAAATGTGCTAGTCTATTTTTATCAGTTGAACTAGTATAAGTGGCCACTTGCATGTAATCCCTATTGTCCTTGCTGCATGCTCAAATAAGGACAGCCTTTAACAAATAATTCCAATAATTGATTAACATTTATCTAAATATAACAAACTTGAGATTGATCCGTATTTGCTTTTATCCCCCGTGATCCATTTGGTAATTTAGCCTGCATCTATCAGTGAATTTATTCTGGAATGACCTAAGATCTCCTTTTGGATATTTACTTGAGATTCAAGCGGCCTTAATTCAGTGTAACTTTGGAAGTGAATAAAAAAATCAAAGTAAGACCACTTTAATTCTCAGTCAGAGACCCACATGACAGTTTAATGAGATTGAAATAATCCACTTTAATAATTAATTCAGGATAATTCTGCAAGTGTCCCACCTCTGTATAGACAAACCCCTAATAGTTCTGCAGCACTACAACTCAGAAAAAGTAAGGCCATGGGTTCCGTCTACATGAAAAAGTAGACATTAACTCAAATGCTGACTGTGCCTGAGCACATAAGAAAATATATAAGGAAAATAAAAAAAGAGAAAGAAAGTATAAGAGTAGATAGTAGAGAGGAAAGATAACACCACCCACGGATCCAGAGGCTAGACTTGATTGGTGCAACTTCCATGAGAAACAATGGTCGCAGTCTTGACCATCAAGGATGGGGGAAGCCCCGAAAACATAAAGTTCAGTGTGCTAATATATGTTCAGGTTAAGGTGGGAACACACAGGTACCTCCCCTTGGGGGGCAGTTTTACACTGTCTGATGAATCTTTGTGGGTCATGCCCAGTCCTGTGGTGGAAGGCTCCAGAGATGAATCTGGGGCACTTTAGAGATCTTTGATGTCTTTTGACACCTTCTAACACATGACAGCTCCCTCTCATGTCAGTGCAGTTGAGCCAGTTATGCCCCATCAGAAGGGATGAAAACCTTCAAGCCTACATGGGGATGTCCTGATACTTCCCCCTGCAAGCCACTTATTTAAAATACATGAATCAATGTTCTGACAGGGCAGATATTTTTTTTTATAACTAATGTTCCACATCTTTGAGCAGTATCTTCTTATAGGTCCACATTTTGAGGATAGCCTGTTGGGCTTATTATCTGTGAATGACTCCTCACATTTTAGTGACTCAGTATGCCTTTATATGCTATTTCTCAAATGGTATAAATGGTCTTGAAATTCTCATGTCTCTTTTTGCACTGGTTAACAGATAGGTATTCATATATCATTTAATTCTAATCATGATCTCCCTCATTTATCCTTGTTTTGTATGAGCTGTTAAGGATCCTCCAACATCCTCCAACTACTGTAACTCAATCTCAAGTTTTGGAATAGCATTTGTATTATCACCTAAAAAAAAGTAAAGAGTGGATTTGTCCCGGTTAAACTCAGTTTGGCAATATTATCCAAGTCTCCTAGGTCACCATAAACCAGTGATGCTACTTACAAGTTAACGTTTCAAGTTTTGTGCTCAAAGTAGACATCTCTACTGCAGCCAAAAAAAAAAGGGGAAAAAAAAAAGGAAACCAGATATTCTTCTTTTGTCCTTCTAGGGCTGTAATGAGAACAAATGGAAGTGACCTTACATTGCGGGACACTCCTTTTAGTGTTTTAATACAAATTTCATTACACTGAAAGTCTTGCAAGGTATTCATTAGAACATTCATAAAGTCTTTGTGGAGGGCTTAATAGCTAAAACAAGCTATTGAAATTAGCCAATCATTCTATAATTGAACTCCCTATGAATCTTTTACTCCAGTAAGGTGAAGTAACTTGCCTGAGGTACTGGATGTATGCTTTAGTGCTTGGTTGCATGCAAAATAAATGAAACTGATAAAAGTGATGTGTAAGACTTCACAACTATTCTTTGGTGTGTTTCTTACAGCTTTGAACATTTGAGTTGAATCCATACTGAATTCTAGATTGTAATATTTTTCATTCTTCATAGAGATTTTCACTGTGTCTTCTCCCATATGTCACACAACCAAATTAACCATTTTATACCGTGAAAAATATGGTAGTTGTTTTTTTGTACTCTTATCCTTAAGATGTAGGTTTCCTTCTGCTAGCTCAGAAAACATTATTCACCCCAGAATAGCAATATTCATATTAGTACCAATCTTTAGGCTGGTACTGTACTGAAGAAGCTATTGTAGTGAGTGCTATGCAAACACACATATACAAAAAAATAAAGTGTCCGCCTCAGAGAATTTATAGCTGAGTCAAATAAACAGCATCAGTTCTTACAAAATTGTGTGACTGAATGCCTACACTTTACTCCCTTGATCATCAAAAGGAAATTCATGCTAAGTTGTGTTTTGTTATGTGTGCTGAGATAATTAGGTATCTCAGAAAGGCAGTCTAGGTGCTTAACAGAAATGTGTCTTAAAATCACCAGTAAATAGCTCTCAGACTCCACACCTTCTCTGAAGCATGACTTCTTTACAGAAACTTTATTTCCTTTTTCCATGTAAATATGCACAGTGAATGGGATGCAGCAGCCTTGAGTGGGATGCAGCAGCCTTGTAGGCATTGATCCCTGATTGTGTTCTAGAGAGGAACCATTAAATCAGTGATCTGCTGGGATATGTCTGCCTTAGCAAGCAGGGAAGATCAACAGGAGTGGAACTGTGGTGCTGTGGAGGAGCTGGTGTCCATAAAGTCCACGTGTTTGCCACCTCAAATCAGCTCTGCTATAGTCCCACGGACTAAATGTCCACTTGAGGTTGGATTACACTCGGTATGCTCTAGAAGCACATTTTACCATGTGGTTCCATCTGTGGACAATCTAGTTTGTATATCACTCAATTTGAACCAAAGCATAGCCAGGGAGGAAAAACAGGGAATTTGTTTGAGAAAGGCACTCCTGATCCAGATTCAAACACGCAAATAAACAAACTCATCCCCTAGAGTAAACACATCCTTAAATAAGAATAGGACTTGGATGAATCCTATCCTATCCACAAAAATAGTCCATGGCTATTTTTGATTGCAAATCACTCTATTTCGTGATGTTAGTGGTTTCTTCTAGACCTTTGCTTACAAAGGCAATGCTTCACTGAAGAAATATTTTGATAAGTCCTTAAAATGTCAGTACTGTCATATCTGCATTTTCATATATATCGTGACTTATTTTAATAAGTTTGGATTTATGTGTATGCGTGCGTGTTTCTGTGTAAGCACATACATGTGCAGAACATACATATGTACATGTGAATACGCATATACATATAAATCTCCATATAAAGAAAAAATACCATCAAACACAAAGAAAATAGAATTCTCTGTAAGTATAATGAAGATGAAAGAAAAGGAAAGCTCCAGAGAGTGAAAAATGGTTCTGGCAGACCATATTTTGTGTATTTTGCCAGCAGAAGAATCAGAGCTGACATCTAGTTGAGGGATTTGCACCCAAGTCTGTTGATGGCCCTGTGAAAAGAGAAGAGGTCCCTCTCCTGGCATGTGTCATCCTACTGTAGCATAAAGGGCACTCCCAGAATTTTTTAGAGAGCCTGGAGGCTATCACAATGTCACGAGCTTGTCATTTACTCAGTGGAGGAAGGAGGTTGTGATACGCCCATCTACAAAACAGAGAAAGATGCACTGACTTTTCAAGAGATACAAAAGAATGATACCATGCTACTTCCTAGCACAAATAACCTTCCACTTAATACTCAGCAAATATTTAACATCTCATTAGAACATCACAATTGGAGAAGGACATCCTTATCCAAACATGTACTCACATGTTTGGCAGCTTTGACTGAAGTTGCTGTGAATCCAGCCAGTGGATGCCTTGGCCTAGTTAATTAGCCTGTCTTCTCTAGTGTCTTGTCAGTCCTTGGCAATCATAAAAGTATGGACATAGGCTAAGGCACTGCACAGTGGGAAGGAGGGCTGAAAAAAAAGGAACTTCCATCACAGGTGAAATGATAATTAGTCAGACGTGTATTTCAAGTGGCACCAGCATCAGAGCAGATTGTGGATGGTATCCTGTAATCTTCTTTATACCTTTAATTATCTTTTAATTATTAACAGTTCTTGTCCACTCCAAATGCATTTGGCTAATGCCAGCTTCTTTTCTCTCTTTTCTTTTCCATTTTCCCCCTACTTGTTCTAATCTAGCCCCAGTTCCAACTGCTAACGCATCAATGTCAGAAACTGCAGTCAAGCACAGCCTGTCCCCAAATCCCAACCTCTATAAACACGATGGCTCATTAATAACTTAAAAAGGATGATGACACTGATACTATTTATAGGGTTCTGCCAGCCAGGATTGCCAAAGTTAAGGAAATTAACATGGAAAAATTGTCAACTGCAAAACATTAGTGTTTATCAACAGATCAATCAAACTTCAACTACTGTAAATTGTGCTTTTAGCTAAATAAAATGTATCCCCAATGACAATTCATTGAATACGTTATTTTGTTACTCTTGTGCCCTTGTATCGGTTTCAATGAGAGACAGAGGAAGTAAAAAGAGGGAGACAAAAACTCCTCCACTCCCCTTTCCCCGTTCGCTCTCCGACTCCCCTGACACCTGCCAAACCTCCCACAACTGCTGAGCTCTCAAAAGTTACAGCTACATGTTTCACGATGAGTGGCAAATCGGAACTGCTGAACAAAATTCTCATGAAGTCAATTAAGTGTTAATTAGCTTTGACTGAGGGCACACGAGTCTCCAGCAAGCTGAATAAATGTCAAGGTGACGAGGCTGTGTACTAAGTACTGGGTTTACATGCATGGAGAATTTATGATTTAAGAGATTATTTCTCTCCTTTCTTTCCTCATTGCCTTCTATCTCTCTCTTTTATATCAGAATGGGACAGAATGCTGCAGCAAGAATGAAGTTTTTCTTCACTTGTTCACAACCATATTTGCTGCGAACTGTTGGACAGGAAATTTGTTGCAAAGTGTTGGGTAGTCCTGTTGATGCAAGAGAGATTCCTTGGCACAAAAGATGGCTTTGGAGGGAAGTAACTGAAAGAAACCAGGGAAAAAGACAGAAATTAGAAAAAATATGATGTTAAAAGTCAGCTCTAATCTTAATTTCCTGTTTGCTGCACCTTTTGTTCTGAAGGGAATCATCAAATAGGTAATAATAACCCATAATTAAAATAACTAATGAGTAATTACATAAATATACATATAGACACACACATAGGTGATGTAACTTATAATTAAAACATAGTCTTCTATGCCTTGTAGAACACATACAAAATTAATTTAAAACAAACAAACAAAAAACCGTGACTGAAAAATGCACTGTGATCTGACAGAGGCTTGGTTAGAAGAAGTAAAAAGTGAGGCAGAATTATCTGCTCTCAAGACATGAAAACTAGGCATAATACTATTTCTTTTACTACCTTAAGTCTATTTTGGGGTCTAGAGGCCTCAGCCAAGATCAGGGCCCCAGTCTGGTAGATGCTGTCAAAACAGATCACAAGTCCTTCCCACCAGGATTTTATAATCCATAGCTGTGGTCTTGCAATTAATTTACAGTAGGTCGTTTCCAACACGCAGCCCATGACATGACTGATGTTTCAAACAGATGAGGGAGAGGAAAGGTGTGAGGAAGTAAACATTATTACCGCATTTTACAGGTTCAAACGGAAAAAGTAAGTGCCTTGCCCAGGGTCACACAATATATAACACTGATAATGAAAAAGCTGGGAATTCCGGCTTGACTTCAAGAGCCCAGGCTGCAGTTTGCATTGCAACACAGTCCCCATTGGGAAGATTTCTACGGAGAGCTAATGATATCCCTGTGTGGGTGGCAGACAAGGAACTCTCATCCATGACTAACATTTCTGAGGAGGTCTTTAAGCTGGACCAGTTAATATCAACAGACCAGAAAATAAAGTTACCGGCATATTATAGGGGATACAAAAAGTAGACTCTCAGATTTCTGTTTATTTCTGTTTTGTGAGATTAAAATGAGGAGGTGAGGAAATGAGACCTGCACCTAACTTGGATGCTCATTAGATACGCTTGCCTAAACTCATAGGTTAAACTGAGGGTTTGGTGTTTGGGAACAACAATTTAAGTTCCGTCTCAAAATCTTTTTGTTTCTGCTGATGCATCTAAGAAAACAATAAATCACTTTCTGCTGGAAAGTTTGATAGCAACAGAGGAATCCTAGCTTTAGCCCAGGGGAAAATTATTTAAATGTCAGACCTGGGTCTGGAATAATTTTGCTTGACCATGAACAGGTGAACTCCAGGATTTTTGAGGGAGATCTTTAAGTTATCAGCTTTAAAAGATTTTTAAATTTTTAATCTATCTACTTCACATGGGAGTTCCCAGGGTAAAGATACTGTGAAGTACCTGAACAGCTTCAGAGTCATCGATCCTAGGTGTCACCAGCATCGGAAAAAAATTGAGAGAGCTTTCTACTGAGATTCAGGCTAACCAGCAATGTCAGAAAACGAAAAAAGAAAAAAGGGTAGATCACTATTTCAGTGGCCTGTTTGTTTCTGTCCTGTGATTTGAAAGAATCATAGGATACATAAAAGAAGACAAAGAAAAAATATCTCTCATTCTGTCTGGCAAAGATAATAGACTGCCTAGAACATGAAGTAGATATTCATTGAATCTGAAAGCCAGCTCATGATGAACTAATCAACATGAAAACATTATTCATAAATGGATTGTGGTACTTATTGGCACAGGATATGTCTAAGGCAAAAGAAACCACAAATACCAAGACGAATTAAAAGGTCTATGGACATGAAGAGAAAATCAGCGAAATATCTTGAAAGTAGATAGGTAGGAGAGAATATTCTGCACCTGTTTTCATCGACCACATCTAGAGATATGTTACTGGGTGAGACAAACACATCTGCTACAGTCTGGTGGTTATAATACTTCTCTGCAGCTTTTTCTTTGTACATGTAGACACCAGGAGTCTATAAGAATCTTCTTTATCTTTGTTTTGTAAAATGTTTTTTACAGTCTTTGGTTTGAAAATACCAATCGTTGTAGATGAATGCCACTGTTATTGATTCTGATAGTAGATTTGGTCAGCAAATATAAATGAAAATGAGTTGCCCGCACAGTGCCTAATAAAGAACCTGAATGACTCCAGGGGTTAAGTGAAAGCATCATGTGCTTTAGATCAGCAATATGTCTTGATACAACAGCCTTCTCAGAGTGATGGGTGGTCAGAGATACCTCTTGTCTGCTCCATGGGAGGCTTCCATTTGGAACCAAGCGTTCTGCAAAGTCACAGGACCATAGAATCACAGAATGGCCTGGGTTGGGAGACACCTTAAAGATCATCCTGCTCCAATCCTCACCATAGGCGGGGACACCTTCCCCCAGCCCAGGTTGTTCACAATTCCATCCAGCCTGGACTCAAACACTTGCAAAAACAGGACACCAACAACTTCTCCGGTCAACATGTGCCAGTGCCTCATAACCCTCACAGCAGAGGTAGATGTAGACTTACAACTCCAGCTCATGTCTAGTTACTGATTAGAACTTTTCATGGCATCTTGTCTTGGAGCTGATTTTAATTGTTGGGATGTATTTCTACTTGTATTATCACAGTCACAAATGCAATGAGGATTAGGGGTTTTCCAGGCATTCCAGACATTGATTTTTATTTTTTCTCCCCAGGTCTTCCCTTGTTGACACTGCCTTAAAAAAACAACATGAAGGACCATAATAACCTTTTGGATTAGCAGCAGAGGATTCTACATGGTATTCCCGTCAAGATTATCACAAACAGAGCAGGTTGCCTGGATTGTGCACTTGAACATACAAGAAATGTTTCTACAAAAGAGATCAACATTTAGATTTCAAAGTTTACTAGAGCCCTTTCTTCCTAAGACACATCTTTCTGGCAAGCATAGGAGCTCTCAAGTAGGTGTAAATTACATTTATGGCCATGACTGTAAGGTTCATTGACATGGTTAGAGCAGTATAAAGTAGTCTCAGTGAAAATGATAATCAGGCCCTGAGGCTTAGACAGATGGATGGACAAAACAATATCTGCGTAGTTTTATGCTACCTTTGCAAAAAGAAGTCACCAGTTTAAAACAAAAATAAACATAAAAGAATGTATTGCAAAATAAATTGATCTATTATGGAATAAATCCCAGAAACTGACACAAATGAAAAGTAGAAACAAACAAGAAAAGGACTTAGTGTTCTCCCCCTGCATGTGGGTGACTGAATATAAATCTGGTAAAAATCAGATAGGATAGCTGAGTCCCAGCTTTGACTCAAACAAGGCTCTCCTGTACGGTCCTGGCTAAATCACTTTTCATACACGTCCTCAATCCCTGAGCCTTGGTGTGCCCAGCTATAATATTGAGATTATGGCCTATATTTTTACTTTAAAACACTCTAACTCCATGCATAAAAAGTGCTATATGAAGCCTTTTGAATATTATAAGAACACTCATCTATTCATTCCCCTTATAAAATATATGCCTGAACTGTTGGACTGATCTCGCTTCTATATCAGAAATGTTAGAGAGGATTCTGCATCTCCCTATTTCACCTTGTAAATTAATATATGTGCAATCTCTTCAGTGTCTTCTGTTCCTAAATCACAACAGATATAAGCCAGCTACTTGCTTCTATTATGTGAGCTCTGAAATGAAGGAGCATAGCATTAATTCTTCTAACCCTGCTTCTGTTTGAAAAAAGTGCACTCATCTCTGTGCCCCTGACTACAGCTGGAGGCACTGTAAACTACATACCCCATTTTGAAGGCATATTTTTCAATTAATACATCAACATATACTTCAATAAGAGTTCACCTGTCATTAGACTTCACTCAGTTTTTTACTACTGAATCTAGAAACTTTTAGTGACATTTAGTTATATACATAATACATCTCTACCTTCTAAAACATGTTTCTAAGGGTGAAGAAATGTAGTCTTGCTTTGAAATGTTAGTGGAATTTCTAAAGCACAGTCACAACAATCACTGTTACTTGAAAATGAAACTCAGCACCCACTTGTAAAAAGAAAAAAAACAGTTAAAATTAATATTTTTTTCACTTTATTTGGGACAATGTCTTTGCTTTATGAAGTTAAAATGTCTGGATTGTCATCTAGTGACAACAGGCTCGTAGCTATGCTGCTACAGCGAAGGTACAAGAACATTTTCCTGGTGATACATATAATGATGCATAAAATTAATTTCAACAAGCTACATCCAGGCCCTGTATTTGAAAGTGCTCACAGCATTTCTCAAATCCTAGCATCCTTATACTCAGTCACCAGTCAGCGAACTGAGATGCATCATTCTTACAGAAAACGCATCTCTCGGTGGATCCTGGTGCATTAAGTTTGTGCAGACAGAATTCTGCTGCAGTGCACTGAGGGGAAAAAAAAAGAAAGGAGAGCTCATTGGCACTAAGTATTTGTCAGCAGTCACAAAACTTTCCACTTGCTCTTTTCATAGCTGCACAAGACTTGGTTGATTGCTTCAGCCATTAATTTGATCCCAAGAACTATCTTTGCTTGTTATTCGACATCCTTCCTGGCTGCTGTTTACTGATGTCACTTGTACCAGTTGATGAAATTCGAATGTGATGAAGTCAGGAGTTTCTGATGGCGTAGAAAAATGTTGAACACTCGGAATTATTATGACAAACCTATTATACTTGTAACGACTTCTAAATTAGGACACTGGTGCAGGCCGAATTTTTTACTGTCCTTCAAGTTCTTGTCAGCCAAGTGCTTTCTGTGGCACTGAAATGAGAATGCTGAAGATACACTGAACAACAGTCTGAAAAAAAGGCTCTTAGCTTAAACATGTGTCACATTCTCTTTCTTCAAATCTACAGACAAGTATTTCCTTGTCCTAGAAATTTCCTTAAGGGCTGGGAATGATAACAGTGTTTTTCCTCAGTTCATTACTGGATGCTCTGCTGTGTCTTAGCACTTACTGCTTGCAGACAAAGAAAACAAGCTTTGGAGTTAGATACTGCCATTGCTTCCTTCAGTCTGCTTTCATCCAAACTAGTCTGGCAGCCCAGTCTGTACTGAAGGCTAACAAACGTACACCTAACACCTAAACCGGCACTAAACAGCTTAAGTTTACCCAGGTGAAAGGTTCTGTGGTTATTTGCTGTGTGCAGCAGAAATTTCAAGTTTCACTGTTTCCATACCCTAACCTACAGCAGCTGCTGATGTAGGCAAGTGCATCCTTCAGGGAATGATTACCTGGAGTCTAAACCAGAGCAGGAAATTGGTCCCTGCAGACCACTGGGGTGGGAGACAGGAGGAAGAGAATGGAAGGTGGAGAACCAGACAAGGAGCAGCAGAGCAGACCTCTGACACCATGGAACAGGAATATGGCAAATTATGGCATAATGTAGTAAGTACAGCGGGAAAAAGGCATGTGTGAGTATTGCTGAGTGCTGTGGGAGTACTCACCACTGGTGCTTCCTAAGGATGCAATCTGACATTACATTTCCTCCTGTGGCACATCAAGTTAATAGACAGCTTTCCTGTTCTTTTTCATGATTGCTTATTTGCTCCTGCTTTTGCACAAAAAGTCGAGACGTGACAATAGGAAGAACTGTGAAGCAAAAGAGAGAGAGACAGAGAGAGAGAATTATAAAAAAAAAAAAGGCCTTCTGTGGGGATCTGTTAATGCATTGCTTTTCCTATTTCACATGTTCCCCCTGTTACCAGCTCTAGCCTTGGCCACTCCCTCAGTTTCTCCCTATTTGTTCCTGTACCCCAACCCCGCCCAGGGACCGCCCTTAGGCCCCTGACAAAACCACCCCGCACCCAGACCACGCTGTCTCTCTGTCTGCCTCCGAGGGGGCTGGGACAAGATGTGAATAAAGACATCTTACCACCCTCATGAGAAAGCACACCAAAAACTTCAGTCCCAAAGTACCAAAGTATAAATGAGGATTCATTAAGTTTCTGCTCATGTCTCTGTTTCAGCCTATTTCTGTGTTTTCAAAAGAAGTTGTCATTTCATTACATTTCTTTAAACTACTTCTGTAAAATATGCTGGTTTCGAAAACAAGAACAGCAAAACCTTAGTTTTGAGGAGAGATTGGTACATTTTCTTAAACCAGACCTCATCACAGCACCATATTAGAAAATAGAGAAACACCCAAGCACAGGTCAATAAGCAGAATGAAAGAATATGCTTCTGGAGGAAGGCAGGAGTAGGAATCTTCTCAGCTGGATTTACTGCTGCAATGAGGATGACACTGGAGCTAAGACTCAGACCAGGTCCTCAACCTAGCCTCAAATCCAAATGCATTATATCCTGTATTCTACTAATTGTGACAATATTCTCGTATATTCACTTTATAATTGCAGATCACTTTGCTATTATTTAAGATTAGAAAATTCTGTCTAAGCAGAGTGAGACTGGCTCTTTGGCAACAAGGACCAGTATACCAGAACAAACAAATGGCCCGTTCTACCCAGTATCTGGTCTCTGGAGTCTGAAGTGGGAGGCATAAAATCCCCATATTGTAACTAATTATGCAGTAATATACCGTGGGAGATTGTCCCCAGCTGCCTGTATTACTAACTCATCTGAAACCTGGATGAACAGGAAATCTCAAGAGAAAACTTTATTCTCTCCAGATTTCCAGTTTTAAGAAGTTTTACTGAAGTTCAAAGAAACAGAAAAAAAAATTGACTGCTTTTACTTTTGCTCCAAAAACCATCCAAAAAACACAGAGGTTCTCTCCTTGTAAGCTCAAACAGTTGTGATTCTCACAAGATTCACGGGTGGGGTTTGGTTTTTAGAACAGATTTGATTTTTCCTGCAGAATGTGCAGCAGTTATCAGTCACCCTCATAGTTTTTCTCTCTGCGTGCCACTCATTGCACTGAAACTTATTGAAAATGTTGTCAACAATCAGCTTTATAAAAGCTTTGCACATTGTCTGCCTAAAAGCTCTGTTTTGACGAGAAAATGACTATTAATGAGAACATGTTCTTTTCTGGCATCAGACTCAAAGAGACACAGGTCATAAATCTCTTTGATCTTCTTGCAAAAAGCTAGAATCAAAGAAAGAAGCAAGTTCATTCTTTCCTTCCTTTTTCCTTTCTTGGTTTTTTTTTTTTTTAAAGCTGCTGATTGAAGCAATTATATTTAGTAATCAGTAATTTATCATGCTTGCTTTTTCCCATCCCTTTTTCCCTCTCCCTATGCTTTTGTTTTGTTTTGATTCTTTATTTCAACATAACAGAAAATCTTCCAGGTTGTCCTCTCTATATATTTTCCTTGGTTTCACAGGAGCAGAAGGGGAGAATTTTTCAGGGGAGATGCTGAGGAGAGTATTGGGGTGATTTTAGTTTGTGACTTTTGGGGTTTTTTCGGGTTATTTTTTTATAAAGTATGTATTAAAAGTGGGGGGAAAGAGCACAAAAAAGAAACTGTAAAAATGAAACGTGAAGAAGAATCCTAATATTCTAGTTTACTCAATGAACTGCTGCCTTTCATAGATGTATCAATACTGCCATCTCTTGCCTTCCCAACAACCTAGGCAGGAAAGTGTAGTTTGATGGAAATTGGAGAAGGAACACACATTCACATACACACATAAAAGAGCTAAGTTTTCCAAGAGAGGTGAGTGAATTTTCCCTGATCCATTTTTTCTTGTTTTAAGTGGAATTTTTTCTTAATTTTTCTCTTTTCTGTTGCTATCTATTTTCATATGCACCTTAAACAATACAGCCATGGCAACTGAGACCTCAGCTAGTGATTTAAGATTGTAATGTGGGTTAACTCAAGCCATTCTGAAAAACAGAAAGAATCTATACTATAATCAAATAGTGATGAAAATAAGCTTGTATGACTCCCCTTCAGTGATGAAAACATGCAGGTATGTAAATACACATGAAATGTACAGTTGTATATATATTTTTAATAAAAAACAACCACAATATGAGTATTTTACCAGCAAGCCTTAAGGTAGATAAATCCTCTATTGAAATAATTTCCAGAAATTGCAGACATGCATTTGTATCTATGGCTGGTTATGACAGTGATCTGGTATGACAGGTCATGAAACATCATGTCGCATAAATGCAGTGGCCAATATTTTGGACCTTATGACTATGATCTATAGCAGAATTATTGTTCCATGGAGATAAACTCACAAGAACTGCATAGTCATTTGTCAGTGAGCAATGTTGTTTTCTAGGCCGGTGCAAACTACATTTCAAGCTTAAATGTCCAGGTCTTCAATTTTAATACCTTCACAAAAAGGTGCTATTTTATCTTTTTAATTGCAATGCAGTGGTAATAGTTATACCAGAAATATGTACTCCTCTGAAGTGAAAATCAATGAAAGTTTCATACTTAAAGTAAAAATTGATTTCTTAAGTTAGATGGGACAATTTCTGGGTTTAAAAGCATATCACCATCTGGGTGATAAAAAGACAGATTGACATTTGAATTTTTTTGTATTATTGCAGCTTACTCTTTTAGTCCCACACCTGGTTTTTGGTTATGTTGTTATAAGTCTTTTTGTGCTTACCAAAACAGGAGCAGTTGTGCTCCTGTACTGAGATGACAGGTTATTATTCAGGCTTTTTTCTGAAGCTCAATATGTACCCCAGTCAGAGGTGTGACCAAGGAAAGGCATATGATGATATTTTAAAGCTGTGGGTTCTCTGTTACAGTCCTCTGGGTTTCTCACTGACAAACAATTCTACAGACCACACACTGTCCACAAGTGGTGCATTCTTCTCCCCCTGTATATTATCAATATTTTTTTCTTATCATCGTTTGTAAATTTTTGTAATTTTATCTGAGCATATTGTGATGTGTACATGTGCACACGTGTCTGAAGTGAAGTTAGCTGGTAATTAAGGGGCAAAAGCACTAAACCTGGCAGTTGCCTCCATTGCAAAGTAAATGCTTTATCAACAAACCACAGGTGTGCAGCACTAAAACAGATAAAAACATATAGGATCAGAGATGACAGTTCTCTGTTCAAAATACATTAATCACCCAAGGCAAATTTGTGCATCTGTTATACACTGTAGGTGCTTCTCTTGCTTTGTTCCAGAGATATTAAAATAGATGGAAATCTTCTCCCTTTTCAATGTGGTTGGTCCAAGAAGCACACATGGTGTTTTCCTACATGTTGTGTCTTCTTGATCTGCCACACCAGCTCTGCTTGCTCCTTTGTTCAGGAGGTGTGGGACAGACAATACGGCTCTGCTGTGCTCCTTAGGGCCAATGACCATGGTGTCCAAACCAGGAAAAGTCTCCGTTTCATCAACAAGGTGTGTGGTTCAATTAGTGTGATGGAAACTTTCCCATAATTATGTCTTTTAGTCAATGGACTGCTGTTTAATTTACAGTCTATCAGTAATTTTGAACCCTCAGAGATTAATTACAAGCAGATAATTTTCAGACAGATCTCCAAAGTCAAATAATTCCCACTGAAAATAAAGGTCTTCTGATCCTTGTTGATCAATTTGGGTGAGTGCAGGAGGACAACTGTATTATCAGCCATAGAAAACTGAGCTCATATATAAGAATAATGATATCAGCTCCTGATTTCATCTATTGTGAGAGAAGCAACCGTGATTCTGCTGTCTCTGCTCAGCAGATCTTGGCAGCAAAAGAACACAGGTCACTATTAAGCCAGGTGGTGACATTTGTGCTTCCTGATCAATGGGGAGGTGGTGAATTACCCACTAGACTCATGGACCAAGTTAAGCCTTGTCCATCGACTTAAAGCTCTGTATAGCTAAAAGTATTTTTTGAAGGTTTTAGGTGCAAGATAAATAGTCTAGGAAAGAATTTTCTGTACAGCTTATCATCAGCAATAGGGAATGCTTTATTTCCTCTCTTCAGCACTTTGACCTCATCTATTCTTTTGGCTCCACTGGCTTAACCACCTCACCTCCAGAAAGGCATACATATAAAGAAGTCAAAAGCTCATGCTTACGTATTATCTTGCCCATCAGCAAGATGCTGCAACTCGTTAAACACAACAAGGGCATTTCCCACCTCATGGTGCATCTTGCTTCCATGTTTGGAGCTACAATGTGCTTTTTTTCAGTACAATATATTTAACCCTTCTCTTCTCTGACCCAGATTTGCTAATTTTCTGGGGTTTTTTCACTCACCTTCTCCACCCTTCAATATCATCTATTGATTTTCTGCTGCTAACAATATGGCAATACTACCGACTAATATCCTAAACTTACCCTACATGCTTACTTGCATTTTATCATAAATACAGAAAAGCACTCTTGAAAATGTTCGTGAAGGAAGATTCAGATAAGACACACAGAACTCAGATCTGGTCTGGGACCAGAAATTTTGGGAATTTTTTTTTTTTTTTTGGTACAAAAGAGATCATTAATATCAGTAAAAAATATTTTATTTTCATTAAGCAAATGTTGCCTCAGTCTCATAGGTGCTTCTTTCCAATGTGGAATATCTAAAGCAGCTAAAATAGTTACAAGGAGAGATTAAAGCAGATGGAATGACCTTTTAAAACTCTGTACTGACTTGTGGATTTCCTCAGAGGTACATCTGCATCTTCTGAGAGGATTTAGAGGGCACTTAACCTGCAGAAGTGTTAGGAACAGGGAGTATCTCTTTGAGGTTATTCTTTCAACAGCTTTTAGTGTAGTGAATATCTTGACTACCAACATAGAATGCCATACCCCAGGCAGAAGTTATCCTTTCCATTTTCTGTGTGTGTCTGTGTAAACATATGCACTGTTACATGTTATGCATTCATAACCTCAGGATCATAAGGAGATAAATTTCAAATATTCATTAAAACAATTAAATATAAATATAAAAGAATCCTTTATAACAAGTAAAGAATTTAACTTTCTTCCCCACATTATTGTCTGATCTGCAATGTCAGTATTTGGCTTCCTTTTACAGAAATGTAGATTCAATACAAGTAATCAATTCACTCAAATTTCACAGTTAGGCATATTTCTCTATAAAACTTGAAAAAATATCTTTAATCTTACCAGATTCCTCCATTTTCTCTTCTATCCATAAATTACATTCCCATCTGATACAGCATCAGTAACATACGTTATGAACTCTTTTACAGGTTATTCATTCCTTTCTTTTCAGTGTCCTTTTATGATTTTTTTAGGAGTCATTAGACTCCTGGCTACCCACTTGAGAAGTTTCTTAACAATTCTTTTAAAGTCAGAAGTGTCAGAGCATATAATGACCAAATAGTGTTTTTTTTCTCCCTTCTTCCTTTTCATGTTCTTTCATGGGTATTGCTATTTCACCCCCGAATCTTCCAACATCCCTTTACTCTCTGAACATTCACCTCAAGTCACACCAGACACAACAATGACTCCAGAACTTGCCACCATCCCTCAAGCCAAATATAATCTTACAGAGTAATGCTGAGCATCTCAGCAATGTGTAAATGCACAGGAGATTTATTGCTCTGGATTTGCAAATAAGATTTTGAAAAATGCAAAGAGAATTACTTTCTTCTTGTAAATTAGTTCCATTTCCAGTTGCATTTTGAAAGACTACCAGGTAATGGCAGATGAGGGCTTTAGTAATATGGGCTACTTTTTACAGCACAGACTAGAAGAAAAAGTATTATGGGGAGGAGACTATATTTTATATCTACTTAACACTGAGATTGGGTTTCTTTCTGAGCGTAATGACAAGAAACAGGAGTTTTAACTCAGTTGATAATTGATTTGTATAAGGTCTGGTATTCCCTTCCTTCCCTAAAGTATCAAGATTTGAAGCAAAGCTCTTCCCCATTAGGGAGGAGTCAGAGGGTTTTGTGCTACCAGCAGCAAAAAGAGTACCGTGTCCTCAGAAGGTCACCTGGGCCAGATTCACAGGCCCACGCAAGACCATGGGGTTTGGTGATTTCCAAATTAAGATTCTCGGGTAAGATTTGGTATCTGTACCATCCAGGTTCGGCTGTATCCATGTTGTCCTCTTTCGTTTTGCCAAATTATTTTTCCTTCAGACCACATGTTCAGGTCTACTCCTCTGTGGCACATGGGGTACAGGAGGCATTCTTGAAATCCCTTCTAGCACACAAAAACGAGTCATTACTGTGTATAATATGTTTCTCTTTCACAGGAGTTCAATGGCATAGTTTTCTCTGGTTCCTATACCTAATCCCCTGGCATATTCATTTAGCACCCACTGGTTGTCATTCAACTTTGCTTTCCTTTCTGCTTTGCCACAGCTCAAGAAATTTTTTCAGCTTTGTTTTCTTTTTTGTTTTTGTTTGTTTGTTTGTTGGGTTTTTGTTTGTTTTGTTTTTCATTATCTTGGTTTGTTTTTGTTTTTGTTTTGTATGGTCATTTGCAAATGTTTTGTTTATTTGCTTAATTGTTTCCATTTCTTTGGGATAGTGGTAAGATTTCTTTGTCTATCTTTCACTGTTTTGTTTGACACAATAAGTGGCTGAATAAATTCAAGTGAAATAAGAGCTTATTCCACTCTAATGTGTACACAGGATGTGACATTAACCCAAACTGATCGTTCATATAGGTTCACAAAAATTCCACTCTTTATTACCTTTGTTCTTGGATTCCTGTTGATTTAAGGAAACAGGAGGTAATAGTGGAATTCTCAAGAAACAGCTCTGCTCCTGAGACATTTTCAGACCAAATTTCAGACTCAAGAGATTCTATTAGTTCAGGCAAATGCTGAATAAACTTCCTTTGTATGTTTATCAACATTTATCTGAACCAGAAGCATATAAAAGTTCCCTCATCACTTAGCTAACCTTTATGGCATATGAAGTCATCATCCTTTTCATAAGCTGGACAAAGGCATCACTCAAAACCCCTTGCTGTATTTAATTTTACTATTGAATAAATATACACAGTAATAGGGTACAGAAGAAAAGACATGTTTATGTGAGAAGTAAATATATACAGGGAGATTTCCAGAAGAGTATTCAAGTAGATGTGGTATGTATAAGTAAATATAGGAACCAGTCATTTGATTTTTTCTTATCACCACCGTAATAAAAAGAAAATCCTGTTCGGCACAAGAATTGCTGTTTTGATAGCATGACAACCAACATGCTGCAATGATGTGATCTTTGGGCTAATAAATAGCAACTCCTACACTCAAACATCAGCTTTTGAAGTCACCAGCTCCCCACCAATGTCCACAAAATTACTCAACTGTGTTGCATTTATGCTTTGGGATAGTTTAGGACAAAAATAGTTTGGAGACTATTTTCCTCCATTTTGATTTCTGCACAGCATTTCTGTAGCTGCTACAATGACAGAATCTGTGGCAATAAATTCCTGCATCTTTATCGTAACAGGGGAGCTTCAACCAAAAAAAAAAAAAAATGAATCCTCTGTCTAGGTTTACAGCCTTGCAGAAGGTCATTTGGCAGGGAGTGAAGAGGCCCTGCAAATGAGAATCTGGAATGAGAGGTAAGTGCTCCACACAGAAAACCAGAAGACTCTTTCCCTCTCCTACTAGGTTGACACCCGACTTGTGTGGATATCAGGAGGAAGGAGCCCTGTGGGTCTTGTGAAATCTGTGGTAGGTTATAACCATTCAAAGGGTCCCCTTGGATTCCTAAAGAAGCAGGACAGCATGAAGATATCTGCTCCTTCCTAAACACTCAGTGCATTTCATTTGTACTGCTAATGAGAGAACCGTGTGTTTTGTACAGGCTTGTTTTGCAAAGTGCTTCTTTGATTCAATTTCTATGTGTTCCTGAAAAGATTAATCATAAATTTAAATGCCTGTGAGGCTAGAGTTATAGAAAGAAGTATAATTGATGTTCCAGTCAAAGCGAAATCTCAGGCCTGATGCATTTAACAGGAAGTTTTTTATTCTGTAAACAGGGGACAATAACAAACTCTACATGTACTTTAAGTACCTTGAACCCTTGTCATGTATTTTTCCAGGTTAAAATACTTAAACCACCTGAATTCAGCATATGATAACCCACTATAACATGTGTGTGAGTTTCTAGAAAAGTTAATTTAATCAAAGGTGTTAACAGATCCTTGTTTTAACTACTTCTCCATAGTGGACTTGGTGAAGACTTAGCAATTCACTGATGACCCAATAATTGCCACAAATGTAAGAAAATAAAACAGTGAAGATGTTAATGTCCATGGACATCCCCAGCATGTTGCTATTACCAATAATTATAATATAATATTACCTGTATTACATAACCTGAGGATCCTACAAACCATTTGGACTGGATTGGAGCTCTGATCTGAGTGCAGTAATAGGGAAGTCAATTCTTCACTTCTGTTTCTGCCTGAAGAAGCTTGTGTAGAAAGATGGTTGCTCTGAGTTCATATTATCCTTTTTATTGTGCCAAAAGCTATTTCCCAAATTCGCACGGCCAAGGCCTGGGCATAGAGGTGTTTCTGCAGTCATTGCAAAGGGGCAGTGCTGACAGAGGAATGTGTTTGTTGATCCAAGCACAGACTTCTTTTGGACAGGCGACTTTTTTCTCTGCAGCTTCCCTGGCCAAGGGGGCTGACAAGCCACAGATTATTAAATCCTTTGAATATGAAGGACAAAACATCATATTTAAATGTCATGAGTAACAAACACAAGAGCATGTATTCTTCCTCTCACTTTCCACTTTCTGTGTGCTCAACTTGCAAGTAATTTGGTCTGGTACCACAGCCCATTAAAACAAAAGAAACAAACATACTCTTAAAAAAAAAAAAAAAAGAGAATAAAACATACCCCAAATAATTGCTTTCTATTCTGTGTCATGTTTTAATTAAAGATAGCAGCACCACAATCTACGATATATCTGGAAATTATTAGAAACCTTTTCCAGAGGCAAAAAAGATCAATACCTCTTTGTCTCAGTGGCATAAAACATCTCTGTGTTACTTCTTTCCTGCTGGCAAGAAAGAAAGTGGAAAAGTCTAAGATGGGAATAATAGCAGCACCGAAGGGGAAAGCCATGTGCCAGGTCAAATGAGCATGCTTTCTCTTTTGTATTTATTTTAAAAATAAGCAGAGTGGTTTGCATTATCTGATTCCATCCATGCAGTAAGTTTTGCTCCCTTTGTGTCAAGGGCAGCAGAGAGCATGTGGAGCTACTGAATCAAGACCTTGAAGAAGGGAAATGTGACCGAGGATGAGATGAGAGGCTTGGGAGTCAAGTCCTGGCTTCCCTCCCTGACTTCACCATGGATCTGCCATGTGAGGCTGCTCCATTTCCTTGGAGTCGAGAAGGTGCATGTCTTATGCCTTGCACAACAAAGATGGTGTCCTCTAGAGAGAAGTTTTTTGTTGACTGTTCTTGTCTGCACAAACTGACTTTGACTTTCACCTTGTTATTTGTGAAGGACAGCCCGAAAGTGGTGGTACTCACAGTTGTTTGTGCCTCACCTGACAGAGTTTGCAGCCATGGTCCCTCTGTGTCTTTAAACGCAAATGTGTCACGTGTGGGGTTCTTCTGGTTCATCTTGTTTTCCCCAGTTGTCAGTGGAGAGGCTCTTGGCTAACCCTGCAAATGAACCATGAGCTAAAAGAGCCTGATTTTTTTTATCCTTACTTTAAAAGAAGCCAGAGGTGAAGAGCTGAGGTGTCCGTCCACATTATAGAAATCTGGTGATACAGAGCATTAAACGAGGCCCCAGTTTCCCCATGTGTAAACTGAGGTAATGGGACAGCAATTAATTACAACATACCTAATCACCTTGCTGTCACCTTCTTCTTTATATGAGGGTGTTGTAGCCTGCCTGGAGAAGAGAACCCATTACATCAACAGTCAAAGGGAAACGTTATCCCCATGTTTTCTCCTGCGCCTTTCCCTTTTCTTTGCTTGTACTTCTTGACTCTGTCTAGGCTGCAGGGCAAGACGAGATGGGACTGAACTTGCTGCACTCCCCTGGCATTGCTCACAAAAAAATGTGTGTGTTTCTGAACAGAAAAGGAATTGTAAACAAATGTTGTTTCAAAAGTCATTAACTTCCATACAGTCCCCACAAATTCATAAGTGAGTGGCTTCAGTAGCACCAGATCATTTTTTCTTCACCGATTTTAAGAGTAAACAGGGCATTTTGTATGTCAAGCCTGGTGTCCTAAATAAAATGATTTGCCTTCCTTCACATTTGTCCAACTCTCCTTCAACTGGAACATATATTTCCAAAGAAATCAAACCAGACCCCCAAATTCTTGGCTACAAGACAGCTCAGATGACACTGTTGAACCGTTTCTATTATTAATTAACATTTCAATGAAAATTATAAATCTTTCGAAAATATTTATCAACAAAGAAATTCACTGAAGTAGCTGACCTTTCAGTCACAGAGTTAGTTACCCTTCCCTCTGAATCACTCCTGGGCCTCAGGGTCTCAGGAAACTTCTCCCCCAGCCTCATCTTCCTCTGGAGAATTTCCCATCCCCTCTTATCTGTGGGGTGTGATAGGATAATAGCAGCAATCCAGTCCTTATTGTCTGTATCTGCGGATGAAGAGTGCTGTATAAGTGTAAAGTGTTATTGTAAGGAAATAATAATACTAATAAAACAAAATGAATCGAAGTCTTGTCTTCAGATGGTTATTTTAGCAATCCAGAAATCTAAAGCCCATGAAATAGACAATTAAGAGGGGTTAGATACTTAATATCAGTCGTTGTGTTTGGGTAGAATTTTGCAATAACGCAGCTGCTATAATAATACTGATTTTTATTTCTCCTTCCAGAAAGGAAGCGGTTGTGTTTTCGGAGAAGCCTGGAAGTCCTGCTGCGGAATGCAGAACTTTGTGTGCCTGCCTGTGCACTCAAACGGCCGCTCCTCTCCTGTTGCAACAGCTCCATCTTTGGGAGAGAAGAGGGGAAGCGTTCCTTTTCTTTACCTCGCTTTTCAAACAAAAGAAACCTTGGAAATCCTGTTTCGCCCTGCAATATCTTTTTTTTCTTCCCCCTCTTTTCCCCATGCCTCTCCCCACATTGCTCTTCATCAGTTAGGAATTAAAAACCCAAAAACAATACACCCTTTCTCTCATTTCTGTCATAACTAAGGGCCAGAGACTCATTTAATTAGTCTCTCTTGTGTGGCTTACAGCCCTGTTCAAGGCAAACATTTACCCCTGGGCTTCAGTGCTGTTGTTTAGCCACTGAATTTTCCTTTTTAATTTTTTTTGTCAGGAAAATGTGGTATCATGTTAATGGCTATTGGGGATCCTACGGCTAAATCATAATCATAATTGTCTACACTAATCATAATTGTCTTCCTGTTGCAGTGTGCATGCCTCCCCCCTGTCAGCTCGCAGTCTCGTCCTGCTCCCTTGGACTGTGTGCTTATGTTGTGTTTGTGCTCTCACAAGCAGGGTTGACATTTCAGTCATTTTTGTCTGCTGAGTATCTGGGCTCAGTAGACAGGGACTTGAAGACCTTGTAGGAGGGGTCACTCTCTCTGTCTTCTCAATATCCTCATCCCAGAAAGCTCCCGTGAGGAGAGCCACTTTTATGTATTTAGAAGGGCTCACTCTTCCCTTCTGAAGTGAGGCTAGCTGAGGAACAGGAGCTAGAGATTCAGATTAAGAGCTTCTCTTATCCACAGATTAGATGCTTTTAATTGCTGAGTTACATTTGGGACTCCTTTTTTCTTACCTCCTGAATCTTCCATGCCCTTCCTTGCAGTGGCCCATCTCCAGCAGAAGGGATTACATCTCTCCTTCACGTCTCATAAACCTGAGAGTTAGGATATATTCAGGACAACAGGGGCTGGAGGGTGGGAAGCTTATGCTTTACACAGACCCAAAAGATGTTTTCTCGGTCCTAGATGAGGTGTCTCACCATTAGACCAGTTTTCAAGAGCCAGTCAGTCATGAACATCTGTCTCTGTCCTGGCAGAAGTGATGATGAAAGGGACAGTCCTGATACCACAGTTTTTGTGGTGATATGGTCAGCATGTGGCTGCCGACTAGATGAGGCTCTTCAAGTGACATAAATATCCTGAGTGCCTTAGGTCCTGATTAGAAAAATAAATGCATTGAATACCAATGCCATTTAGAGCTAGAGGCCTGTAAGAAAGTGCTGCAAATACTACACTGCAAGAGGAAAAAAGGATAGGGTTTGGCATGTTCGTTAATTAATCACTAGAAGGGAGTGGGGTAAAACTATGGGTAAATCTAGAACTGTCAAGCCCAGACTCACTTTTTTTTTCTTAAAATCACAGAGGAGTAAACAAAGAAAGGGGAAATTTAATTCCCAGGAACTACACAAAGGCATGGATAGAGGTCACAGACAGAGCCAGTGTAAATTCTTTAGCAACAAGACAGAACCCAAGTTAAAAACAAACCAAGAAGCCAGAAAAGTCATGGAAGCAGACAGAGTCCATAATAACCTCAGAACAAGACTAGAAAGGGTTCAGGCAGAGAAACCAAAATCAGAGCTTTCGGAGGCAAGATCATAAATGACATGAAAAGCTAGCAGAGAAATAAAGAAAAATAGGCACTGAGTAATTGAATACAGCCCCAGAAATCTGGAACTGACATTCCGTTGCTAGGCTTTGGCTGCTCAGTGTACATAGAGTGACATTAAACTCTGTGTCTCAGCCAGGCCAGAGAACTTTCTAACAATTTAATGCCAAATTTGATTAAATTTCACTGTTAAGAAAATATTTCTGGTGTTCTTAAACCAAGTAATTTAGATGCCCCCATTGTGATCTAGCCTGAAATCCCAAGTAAGTCTTTAAACCCAGATCTCCTAAAGGCCAAACTACTGACTTCAGTGTTTTCTGGTGTAATGAAAATAATTTGTATACAGAGTTCAATTCACCACATGGGTTTTTGTTCAGAGATCCTGGCTTTAATGTCACTGGAACAGAAACACATGTTGTCCTATCCCCACAGCTCTGCTGCATCCTAAGCACTCCAGCTCCTTCAAATTCATGCTGATAAAACCTCATTACTGTTCTGTAATGTACTTCTGATACACATTCCCATTTTCACTCTGATCTGCAATCCCTGGCATAGGCTGGGATTTGAAGAATAAGTGTAAAAACAGCTTGTGTGGAAAGACATTTTCTTACAGTATTTTAGACATAATTTAAAACAAAACTTACCAGAATTCTCCTGAGAAAGCCTGTCCTTAAGAGAATTAATTGATAAAACTAATTCACAGGTTTATCTTCTCTCACAGTATTGCATGAAACAATGAAACTTCCCCAATCTGAGGTTTCTCTTCTTAACTGCTGGGATTGCAGTAAGGTTTCAGCATCTGAATCCAGGAAATTTGGGCTCACTTCCAGCTGTGGAGTCAGGCTGACCAGTAAATCCTACCACCATAATGCCACAACTACTCACATTACGTAATCCTGCCTTGCAGACACCTCCTGAACTCCTCAAGAGCTACATCTAAGCCATTAAATATTCTGTAATTACATATATAGAGAGATATATACACATATTCGTTGTTAATTGCACCTTTCTTTGGAAAGCTTCAGCACAAATCCATGGATCTAACAAAACACTCAAACAGAACAAAATGAAAGAACAAAAAACAATCTTAAAACTTTATCCTGGGTAAGCAGGAAGTCCTACATGTAAGGTTTCAGGAAAGTCCTTCTTCTGTACACATCTACTTCAGTTAATGGTGAGGTGAGCAGCATCCAGGGCAGGTTATCCTGCTGCTTGTACAGCCTCCTTCTCCTCTCAAGTATTTTTGCTTACCAATCCCCTTTTGGAAGCAGACAAGCACATGTAACGCTCAGCACATAACCTAGAACATGACAGACACAGATTTGAGGTGACAATATGTAAGCAAAGCCCTCTGATGTTGCAAGAGGGAGAGGTAGTTATGCTTACTCCTTAATATCATGGAAATGATGGGGAAAGAGTGAAGCATAGGTGCTGCCTGCCCCTAGAGAGGAAAGGGGCATATTGGATGTTTCTGGTACACTTAGGGATCTTCTTCAGGAACTGAGAGACTGATCTAGGTTTGTCCTTTCTCACAGGAAAGGAATAAAGCGGATGGAAGTCATGTTTTTGTCCAGTAATTTAATAATCTGATCATTCCTCTGATCCATAGGAAACCCAGGAATCCTTCTCCAGTATTAGTTGCCAATCCTTCTAGACATGGAGCTAAAATTTAACCTGAAATGGTGCTTGGCCCTAAAATAATGTCATACTTCAGTCACCCCTGCACATTAGTAAGCAAAACCAGTCTTACACGTATTTGTAAAGGGCTTTAAGACATAGGTATGAGCCTTGCTCTACAAATTTGTAATTTCTTTTTTTCAGCTGAACC
Source organism: Corvus cornix cornix (assembly GCF_000738735.6). Lineage (NCBI taxonomy): Eukaryota > Metazoa > Chordata > Aves > Passeriformes > Corvidae > Corvus > Corvus cornix. Next base: position 19,320,196 of record NC_046357.1, read on the forward strand.
CTTTTCCTCTGAGTAAATTGTATTGCATAAGATTGAGTTCCTGTAAAATACACTTTCCCTTCCCTTTCAAGAGGCCTTTCTGGAACTGTAAATATAAAATATGTTTACCTGAATATTGTTTGCATCTATCATTTCCTCATTCTCTACAATGTCCCTGAGAGAAAAGCAGAAAATATAAACTCTGATCTTGTCATGATAGGGCCTGTCCTCATTTCAGCCACTGTTTTCCAGTGTCAATATGAGATATAGTTGAAGAAGTGTTATCAAAGTGCTTCTTTGCTGAGATGTTTAAGATTACCAAGAATGATGGTGTTTTAAGTTAGCTGTTAACTTTGCATGGTATCAGTCCAGAAGAGATCCTGTTAGTGGTTATCATGCTACATCTGAAGGAAAGCAGCAGCTGGCTGAGGTTCAGAACATTTTTAAACCCCTGAAATGGGTTTATTTATTTATTATTTATAACCATGGGATCATACAGTGGATGTGAGGAGGACTTCAGTTTTCACCTATGGATGGTGCTGCAATGTGAAAGACAGATGTACTACTCCTGTGCAAATCACTCTGCTTTCTCCCTTTATCAATTTGCATCAGCACAGTTAGACCCTTGAATGATGGCCAGCATCCCAAAAAGCAGGATAAGCTCTGTCTGGGTTCTCCATTTGACTCTCAGATGTGCTGTGGACTGGGTGAACTGCTCTGCCTGTCCAAACTTAATGTTTTCCTTTGCATTTCTGACTGGTTTGGACATAAGCCCTTTGAGACAGTGATCATTCTTTCATTTCATGTTTAAAAAGCCAAGAATATTCTTACCTCTAGTGCATTTGTTCTGTGGTGCTTTAAAAGAAATAATAAATTGAATGAATCCTCACAGGAACAGACGGTGAAATAAATACTATGAAGTCAGATTATGTTCTGAAATATATTTTGAAATTTAGAATTACTTTTTTATTTTTGGGGGGAGGGAGGATATTGTTTTTAGTCAATGAAATATTTTATTTATAATCTATCCTTTTCTACCTGTAAATATTATGATTAAATATAACAAATCTATTTCTAAATTAATAATTTCCTAAACCAAACAAACAAACAAGCAAAACCCTCCAAGGCAGAAAGAGTTTCCATTTGATTACACTTTCTTGCTCGTGTTTCTTTAACAAAATGAATTTTTATCATAATTAACACATTCTCATGGAAATGAATTCCAGACATCAGTATTTCATAGTGGAAAAACATGTTCTCTTGTAATATTTGAAATGAGTCTTGAAATGGCTTGTCCTCCCCAGTCCTACATCTAAACAAGTTCCACATTAAAGGTGCTCTGCCTTTGGGTAGGTCCCTGTTGTAACTTTGAAATACTTGTCAGTGGCACCCTTTATACCTTCTAGAGATGCAATTACACCTGGACTTCCAATTTAATGCCTCTAAAATGCTTCTTCCAAAAGGTGACTAAGAGTTTAAGAACATAAAAGGCTGAGAAAGTATCATCAGCAAAACAATTTGACCAGAGACATGATGGCCCCCTGATGTTCACATTACTGATTGAGATTGAGGGTAAGAAGGGAGCAGTGAAGTTTCTAATTTTTGGATAAACTGTTTGGTTTATGACTGTTATTCCCCTGGTAGATACCTGATTCTGGCACAAGTTTAATGATCCAAGTCAAGCCAAGGACATGGACTGGTCTGCAGAGAAATCCTGTCCTGCCTTCTCTGCCATCTGTTCTCTACTTGGCCCTGCCTTTTATACTCTCCTTTGCTGCACTTTGTGAAAGTTCAAGTAAGTTTACATGTACACAGCTTATTATTAGGGGTCTCAGCTGACAGTATAGATAACCTTCAGAGCTGCCTTAGGGTGGGGAATGAAACAAAGAGGAAAAAAGAGAGAAAAAATTAACCCTCTCCCCAAAGTCCAGGTGGAAAATAAAGCGATGAGCTACCCTAGAAGGCCTTCTCTTAAGGGCATCCTCTGCAGGGCAGCAGGTGGTGACAATGCTCAAATTGAAAATGACAAAAAAACAAAAGAAGTATTTTTTTTCCTGTTTTCTTCTCAGTACAATTATACTTCTCATTAAGAATTGCTCAAATCTCCCCATTGGTAGTTACTGTTTATGTCACTGCCGGTGCTGGTTGGAGCATGCCTGATTAGGTGCAGGTGTTGCACACTAATTGGCCATTAAGTTTTGGTGTGTATGTTCTTGATAACATTTTCTGGATTTTAAAATTAGTATCATTCATTTTCTCCTAAGTTGTGTTTGTTTTAATATGAAATTGCAAACTGAAAACTACAGGGTGAGGATTTGTATGGATCTACACACACAGAAGATTAGCAGCTACAAGGTGAAATGTGAAGAGACAGAGGAAGAGCAAAATTATTTAAACATTAAAATAACCCCATGTTTTAAGTAGAAACTGGGCATTGGATTCTGGTCAGAATCCCACAGTGCAAGGTGGATAAAGACACTTGGGGTGCCATGGTTATGGCAGTTGGGCAGAAGCCTTGGGTAGTTTGATGCAAGACTATTGCTTGGCAAGTGAAGAGTGGGTTACAGGAGGAAGATCCTCAGCTTTGCAAGGCTTAGCGTTTACAAGGTTCCAGGTGCCATGATGTTTTCTCATGCCAAGAGGTACTGTGGAGAGCCACAAACATGAGAAAGATGAGGGCTCTGAGGGAAATGAGGCAATGAACATGGCATGCTTTACATGCTGGGCAGTATGGAAAGGTGTAAGTGTCTTTCATTTTTCTAAAGGAAGAGATATAAGAGAGAAGAGGATATTTAATATTATAGAAATTAGGGCCACTGTGTCTTGATTTGCTGAGCTTAGATAATGCCAGAGGAGCCAGACATAATCCACAAAATTACAGCAGGTTACTGAAGAGCATTCCATAAGTAAGGTCTTAAAAGGTTTGAATTATTTCTGTGTCTCTACTCACTATAATAATAGACACTAAACTTCTAAATTTGGCATTACAATTACATGTCCAAATTTATCTGGGATAGTCCCAGGCATTTTGAAACAGAACCCGCATGTAAACAAAGGGCTCATGCACAAGAAAACCACAATCTAGGCTGTTAGACCAGGAGGTGTGAGCTGAAACCTCTCATATTTTATGGTACACAAAATATGCAGGACAGAACTTCCTCCTTCTTTGCATTTGGTATGGTGGATACTAGAACAGGACCTTGTAGTTAAAGGAAACCTAAGCTTTTTCAAAACTTGTATCTGATTTTTTAAAATTTTCATTTGGCATGTATCCTCCCACTCTGGCATTGATAATTTAAACCCAAAACACATATGGAAAATAATATTCTTTTCTTTACTGTTACTCATGTACTTACAAGTTAAAATGAAGACTTTTTTTTCATAGGACTAAATTCAGTACGAAGCACAGAATACCCTTATAAGAATGGACATCTTGTAAAGTATAGTTTTTTAGCACTGACCTTTCTTCTACTTTCCTCTCAGGTTTCTTTTTTCTGAGAACCAAGTTCAATCCTTTTTAACTGTTTTTGGTTTCTGTATTTTTTAGTTTTACTCCTTATCTCTTTCTCATTCTACATCCTCTTCACAGATACCTTTCACTGTTGCAAGGGGAATCCTCAGAACTATAGTATAAATGTCCAGATCCAACCAGGAAGTTCAGCATAAGTCTCTTTTATTCTCTCTTTTCATAGTCCTAACTTTCAGGAAAGTTTTGTTGTTTGGTTGGGGTTCTTTTTGTATTTTTTGTGTTAGACACAATGTGTGCTCAGAAATTATTATCGTCTTAATAGCCCAGAAAAACTTGTGTTGCACACAACTGTGAGTTACAGGGCCATGTTCTTTCACTAGTCCTCTTAGTGCAGCAGTGCCCTCATGTTCACTGTCACCAGCTGTTTGGGAATATGGCTATATAAGACAGCTGTTTCTTCAAGGAGTTGTTGCTATTATGAGGACAAATCTGCAACCTGAAAGTTGTGGAGCACAACGAGATGGGCAGGAGGTCCTGGAAAAGCAGCATTCCTCTTCTAGTGAGGTTTCTTTCGGTGTGAAGCTCATTAAGGCTGCTGGTCCCCTTGGCATCTCAATTTCTCTGCTCAGGGAACTGGAGGTCAGCTCTGCAAAGATCTGTCAGTGGGTTATGTCATGTCTGTTCCCCTCCAAAAGCATAAGGAAGTCAGAGGGGAAGAGGAGGGGCAGACACTGATCTCTGCTCTGTGGTGACCAGGAACAGGACCTGAGGGAGTGGCCTGAAGTTGTGTCAGGGGAGGTTTAGGTTGGATATGAGGAAAAGATTCTTCCTCCAAAGGGTGTTTGGGCACTGGAACAGGCTCCCCAGGGCAGTGGTCACAGCATCAAGCCTGGCAGAGTTCCAGGAGCATTTGGACAGAGCTCTCAGATGCATAGTGGGATTCATGGGGTGCCCTGTGAAGTGCCAGGAACTGGACTCAATGATCCCGATGAGACCCTTCCAACTCAGCATATTCTGTGATTTTGTGATCTGGGGACTTCTCAGGTCTGAATATACTGTGTCTAGGTGGTCTTGCCTTTTTTTTTCTCTATAAAAATGGGTTTTTGTGGCTTAAATTTGCTTACTGAAACACATTTAGATATTCAGATAAAACATTTCTCTGCCAACCTGCAGTGGATCCAAGCTTCCTTTTCCTTCTCTCTCACACTGCCATGTCTGTTGTGGCGTACTGTGAGCAAAGTGTTATCTCTCCAATTTGGTAGTGCTGTCCTCATTGTACCCTAGATGTCCATTGCAGGATCAGGGCCTGTATTAGTTTCTTTCTCAGTTTGTATCTGTACACTTTTGCACAGCTTTGGGGAGCACTGTGGGGCCATTTATGAAATGACAGTGCTTTCTGCCGGAGAGATCATTATAGGCAGAAGGCATTCCAATGTGCAAATTACAGTTCTGCTTATAGGGAATTTGTTCTGCTTAAAACAAAAGAGCTCTATGAAAGGAAGGTCTCGCCACACTTTCGTCTGATTTGGAGCTGCAAAGCTAACTTCCATGCTGTGCAGAAATGTACAAGGAGGGTTAAGTCAGTTTTACAAGAGCATCAGTTGGGTGAAAATGCATTTGACCTTCACAGGGTTCTTGAGTCATTCTTCAGCTTGAGTGGCTGAGTGAAAAGTGTGTCATTCTGTCATATAAAAAAAAAAAAAATAGAGAGAGAGAAAAAAAAATTTCAAAATCGATCCTGTCTACTCCGGAAAGCCTTAGATTTCATTGGTATCTAACTGACATAAATAATATTTGCTTGGGTTTTCATTGCTATTTTTATTTAAATGTTCTTGGGTATGCCAGCTAGCAGCAAGGTCCATTTTTATACCACAGTGAATTCCCACAGTTCTGGTAAATATAATCAGATAAGGGGAAGTTGAACTTAAACCTTCTGTTGCAGTCAATAAAAACAAACTTCATAACCCAATACTATAGTTCTATTTATAATTATTAATTATTGAAATCTATTCAAGGACACTCTAAAAACAGGATTATAAATCCATCTAATAAAACCCCCCAAAAACAAGAACATAGAGGCAGGAAAAGGAGACAGTCAGTGAGAACTAAGAAAGAAAAAGAAGCAGAATACAAAGCAACATATTTACTTGAGTTTTTTACAAAGCAAAATATTCCTCATATATGTTCCTATTGTCTTTCAGTGTTTCATTATCTCTGTGGCAGGTATCTCGTATTTATGTAGAAGTGTGTTGACTAAATGGATCTAGGTGCAATTGTACAGGTGATGATTGGAAGCATAAACTCCTGCAAGGAAAAACATACAGTAGGAAAATTATGGGTTCCCTGTATTCAAGGTTCACATTCAAGAATCTATGTCTCTTTTAGCAGATTTTCTCTTGCAAGTTATGAAGAGAATGCAGATTTGGGCAAACGATACACATTCAAAATAAATTCCTACTCTGGCATGAGATAAAATCCCTGAGAGAGCAGTTCGGTGAGAAACTGAGTAACCCTGTGGATTAAATTGTTTAAGTGTATTCAAGAAATCAGCATCCTGAGACATCAGAGCTAGATCCTTTAAATAAGTCACATGAATAACTTCCGCTTCCTTCTTAAATTTCAGCTTTATTTTACTTATTTTCTAGATAAACTTGTAGAAGGAAAAATTTCCATGTGTTCAGGCTGTATCAGCTCCAGCACTGGGCATCAACATTTCACGACAAAAGAGGCAGTTCTTGTCTCTGTGTTTTCTGCATTGTGACATTTGCCCAAACTTCTAAAAGATCAAGGTGTATGTTTGCTAGGATTGTAGCTTCAGAGCAGAGCACAGGTTATCAGCCATAGTGTAACCAGGAGGACCAGAGCAGTGGCCATCTCTGTGCTGTTTGTTGGGGAGGCTGCACCTTGAATCCTGTGTCATTGAGGGGCTGGATCTTGTCCGGAGAAGGGAACAGAGCTGGGAAGGGATCTGTAGCATCAGGAGCGGCTGAGGGAGCTGGGTGGGCTCAGCCTGGAGAAAAGGAGGCTCAGGGGAGACCTTCTGGCTCTGCACAACTCCCTGATAAGAGGAGCAGCTGGGGGAAGGAGGTCAGGCTCTGCTCCTGGCGAACAAGGGACAGAATGAGAGGAAACAGCCTCAAGTTGCACTAGAGGATGTTTAGATTGGATAGTAGGAGAAATGTATCCATTCTAAGTGTTGGCAAGGCATAACAGAGGCTGCCAAGCGCAGTGTTGGTGTCCCCAGGCCTGGAGGAACTTGAAAGCCATGTAGATGTGGCACTTGGGGACATGGTTTAGTGGTAGGCTTGACAGTGCTAGATTGACAGCGTGCACTCAATGGTCTTCGAGCTCTTTTCTAACCTAAACAATTCAGTGATTCTTTATCTAGATAACTGCATGCTAAAGATGGAAAGACATTTAGCTGATTACTAACCAAAGCCTTCTAAAGAAGCAGGGGCGTGAACAGCCCTCCTTATATGCATCTGGAAATGGGTTCATCTTTTGCCAAAAAGAAGGCATAATTTCATCTGGAAATACTTCAAACGGTCTAAATGAGACAAAAAAGTATGTATTTTGTCCCTGTGGCACAAGTCAGCATGTACAGATTATTATCCCTTTTTATTCTTAGACTCACTCACCACATAGAATGGTTTGGGTTGGAAGGGACATTTACAGATCATCTAATTCCAAAACCTGTGCTGTGGACAGGGAATTCTGCCCTCCATGGCTTGACCATGCACCCAGGCTTCCCTTCACAGCCCCGGTCAGGTCCATGAGGGCCTCAAGAGGTAATGGGATAACGGGAGGTTATGGCCTCTATAACAGGAGGCAAGGGCCACAATCTGCATCACTTGTTGATAAGACGCGGTATAAGACCCGCCTGGGTTTAGGGTATGCTTCAGGTCAGATTTTCAATGGTTTACAAGTTTTTCTAAATGTGTACGGGGTATCTTGTCTTCTGTGACAGCTGTGATGAAGTACTGTAAACTGAGAGAGCTTCCTGTTACACCACTGCTGTGCAGTGAACACTTTTATATAAAAGTGTCCTTTTATATTAGCCCTCAGTATAAGTAATGTCGCAAAAAGAACTGAAAGCCACAACGTATTATGTACCCTCTGTAATTATTCAGTACTATTTTGACATCAAAGGAACCAATGCACAATATTTGTGGTCTTCCTTTCTAAATTCACTCCTTAATGATTTTTAGGGCAGTCAGACTGAAACACCATAATATTTTTTTAAAAATATATTCCCACTCTATTGACTAAAAGGAGAGAAAAGGATTCAGATAATGGAAGAACAAAGAGAGTAGCTACATAAAATCAGAATCACTCATACCGTGCTTAAGATCACTGTTAGAATGTTGCTTTTTTTTCTCTTTTTAATGAATATGAGGGTTTTGAGAACAATTTTCAGAAAGAAGAAAAGAAGAAAGCAAGCAAAGTATATTTAAGACCTCCTTGAAGACATCCAGAATTAATAATGATATACACTGCAGAAAAAAACAACTGTGAAATGGGTGCAAAATGCCACAAACCCAGCTAATTAAAAATGAGGTTATTAGTTTTTAGTTACACTGCAGTTAGAGATAATGCTACAGAGAGCCTGAGTGAAAGCACACTTTATATTGTAGTAGGAATTGCATTTTATGTGGCATTTTATTTTATTTTAAGGGGTGCTTCTGTTTAGAGAGAGGAAGATTTCAATTATGAGTTAAAATGGACTCGCTGTGGCTTTTCTTTATCTTTAGGGGGAGGGGAAGGGGATAAGAAAGGTACAAACTTTCTTCCAAACTTGGCATTCCACCAAAAACAGCAGTAAAAATTTGTGCCTCACCATAAAAGACAGCTGCCTAGATTTCCAAGACATGTGGGAATGCCTGACATCTATGGATTTTGTTTTCCAGGGTGATCAATAGAAATTATTCGCTTGTTTTGAAAGTGTAGCTCCAAATATCATTCTCAGTGTGATTCTAACTCTTTTCCAGTAGATTTAATGCTAGATTTCAAAGCAACTCAGGTCCTATATAGAGAGAAAAAAAAAAAAGTTCCCTCTTTAAAAGCATTTTACAGGTTAATGTTTTTAGAAATACAGCCATTGTCTAAATAGATACTTAATATTTAAATAGATGCTGAGACTTTTGAATAGGTTCATATAAACCAGTCCATGAGTGTCTACATCTAAAGCCCATCACAGAGTGAGGTTTTGGGACCTTGTCTAAGAATCATGAGTGAAATTGTCCTGCCACTCAGGTCACTGATGGAATCAGAGTCATAGGACAATTTGGATTGGAAGGGGCCTCTAAAAGCCATCAAGTCCAACCCCCCTGCAATTCACAGGGATCATGTTGAAATCTTCCTCAGTGTTTTTGCAGTTACGCGAAGCATTTTGTTGCTTTGTACACCAGTTATCCTGCATCACCTATAATAAAACAACATAAGTAATTTTTTTAAATGTATTTTGAAATATCTTCAGTTGAAACAGTTTTCAGTAGCTGAAGGAAGAAAGCCTCTAGAGCAACAAAAATATTTGAAAAATTTAACCAAAGATAAAATAAAATTAGGAATTTACCTCCTAAAATAAAATTATCCAACAGAAAAAAAATCCACAATTTGCAATTTCTTTCTCCCCATTTATCTATTTATTCATCTACATCTGGGTTGAACTACAGTAATATGGCATTTTCTCTGCTCCTACAGCAAGATAAAAACTAAAATGTACTCTAATGTAAAGAATAATCCACTTAATTCATTTTTTTTCTTTGATATATGAAAGCAAAAGTAAAGTAATTTTGCCTGTGCATAAAAACAGGTCAAGGGAATCTTAATACATATTTTAGCTATTTTTACAGAGTCACAAATGCACAGCTGCCTTTGACTTGTATTTTTAGCTATATAGTCTTTTCTTTTCCAAACCTAAGGCTCTGTTTACAAGGAAGCATGTAAAAGACACATGCAGGATAATTTTCCTATCACCTGGAGCTGTCAGCCAAGAGAGTGAATACAGTCTTTAGGCTAATCTGTGGATAAAGCCAGAGAGATATTCCTCAGAGTATAACACAATTACACCTGCTTCTTCTTTTGGTTTTTGACCAAATTAAGAACAGCACAGTCCAAAGGATTTAGTGATTGTACTTGTACTTCTAAGCTAATCAGTGCCAGAAAATATTCCTGTGCTCTGGAATACAATTGCCTATAAAGTTAGATTGTTAAACTTGTCCCTAACACAGTTTTGGCATCTGGTATCCAGCATTCCCCCAGACAATTTCTGGGAACAGTTCAGGACAACATGGGCCAAGGATGACTCTCAATAGGCATTTTGGATGTGACCACCCAGAAGAACTTCCCAGTAAGGAGCTGGACTGACCCATGCCAGCTGGTTTCTGCATCCAAACCCAGTTCTGAGGATGTATAATTTACTAGTAGAGACGTGGCTCTGTTTTCACATTTTCTATTACATAACATCACAGAGCACGACATTGAGTTGCAGAAGCCTGGAATGGTTTGGGTTGGAAGACATCTTAAAGTCCACCTTGTTCCTCTACCCCACCTTGGGCCAGGCCACCTTCCCTAGACCAGGTTGCTCAGAGCCCCATCCAGCCTGTCCTGGACATTTACGCAGATAGGGCAGCCACAACTTTTTTGGACAACCTGCTCCAATGTTTCTCTAGCCTCCAAGTAAAAAATTTCTCCCATATATCTTAATCTAAGGCCACCCTTTTCCATTTTGAAATCTCGTTCAATCACTCCATTATCCATGCAGGATTTCTGGCCTTTTTGCCTGACTTTCTCTCTGTTGGGACACATCAGTCTTGATCTCCGAGGAGGCAATCCTTAACTTTAAACCCGGTGTCTTGGGCCTCTCTTGCCTCCAGGGCCATTTTCCACAGCATTCTACTAAGTAGCTCCTTGAAGAGCCAACATCTCCTTCACTGAAGCCCGGGGCAGGAAATGTGTCCTTGTTGCTTCACATTCCCCACCAGCCCCTACTTGGTGTTGAGCACAAGGTCCAGCACAGCAAGCCTCCTCATTATTCCTCTGTCACTTAGAGAAGGAAGTTGTCTTCAGCACTTTCCAGGAACCTCCCAGGTTGCCTGTGCTCTGCTGTGTTGTCCTCCAATCAACATTGAGGTGGTTGAAGTGAATACGATATAAAAAAGTAAATTGAAATGTGAATTAAGTGCTGAATTAAACCAAGAAAACTCCCTCCAGAATCTGCTTGCTAACAGATTTAACAGGGAAGCATTGCCTACTTGTGTCCATTTTGGCTTGGGAAGTATTTCAAAATTAAGAACTTGACTGTGAATTACAAAATGCAGCTCCGTCCCAGTTCTAATGAGTAGAGACTCGGCAAGTTTAGGAAAAAAATTGCAGCATCTGTCAGTTGCTCAGCACACAACACACTCACATGCACATAGACACTTAATTCAATTAAAATAAACAATGTCTAACACTTTGAAAAGGTCACTCAGTCTTTCTGGTGCATACACTTTGTTCCCTTTGTGACCAGTTTCACAAAGAGCACTCTTTCTAACTTCAGCTGTTTAAAAAACCAACCTTTATTGTTGCAGTGGGGATCCTGCAACATACATATATCAGACCAGGAGTCCTGTGGAAAGGAAATATATATGGACAGACAAATTCTTGATAGCTGTTTCAGAGATGTTTATTTCTCCAGCCGCATGGCCGGGGCTCTGACGAGGAACTGTTCCAGTCACGGGCCCAAGGGTCCTTCTGCCCGCGCAGGGAGCACAAACCAACCAATGGGAACGAGGCTGAGCAGGGGCAGGGAAGCCCCGTGTCTGTGCCCTCAGGGCCCCTCTGCCAGGGCTACACGGCGGGGGAGGGACCCCAACACCTCACCCGTTTTATTTTAATGAAAGGAGAATGAAAACAACTGGATAAACATAACAAGAACAGTTTCAAAACAAAACAAGCCACCCTCCTGAGTCTTTAAATGTCCAAACAGATTCTGTGGAACATCTTAGGGCTGACAGAAGGGAGACAGGACTCTCTGAGCATGCTTTGTGGGGAAACTGAGGCAGGAGAGGGTTTAATTTCTTCCCTTTCCCTTTTCATCCCCCACTCAGCATTGGAAAGGGATTTTTGGGGAAACAATTGGCAAAAGCATGATTTTGTGAGGGAAACCATGGATGAAAAAACAGATTGGGAATACACTGGGGGTAATAGGACATAGGGTAAAAGGGAAAGGTGGGATTAGGAAAGGGAGACTGTAGGGGGGGTTTACAATGGAGATATTGTCTAACATGACTACGATTTTTTGCATATATACTGCCTTTCACAGAAACACCATCAGGCCCAGTGACCTGCGATGCTTGTAACCCTTTTCTAGCTCGTATAATTTTGAATTCCACTACCTCTCCATCTCCCAAGCTTGGGATGCATTTTTCAGGGTTATTCTTTTTAATAGCAGTTCTATGCACGAATATGTCTTGCTGGTTGTCACACCTTTATAAAACCATAATTTTGCTTAACATTATACCATTTTACTATCCCTAAGGTCTTAGTTACTATGATCTTTTCCTTTTTCCGAGTGGCTGCTGTTTTCTGTCTCGCTGCGTCTTTGCTCTCTCCTTTGGTCGCTCCCGTGTTGGAATTGTCGGGGCTGCTGGTGCCTGCGCGCTCTTCCCGGGGTCGCGTTCAGGGCTGCGTGGGCCGGGCCGGGCCACGCCGCTCAGTTCTCCGTGCGTCGCCTCCTCTGGTTGCAGCTTCGCTGCCGATGCCAGGCGCTGTACCCACATCTCGGCCGGGCCCCGAGCGACGACTCCCCTGCGCTCCGCTCCAGCGCGCGTTCCGGCTGGGCGTGGCTCCGTTCTACCGCCATCGCCGCCCGCCGCTGCCCGCGCGCCGCCCCTCTCGATTGGGCATTCACGGGGCTCGCTCCACCACACGCTGCACGCGGCCGTGCGGGCACCGCTGGGTCCCGCCGCGCCTCGCTCTGCTGCCGACACTGCGGCTCACTTGGCTCCGCCCACACGCGGGAACTGCCTCGCTGCTGCTCGCAGAGCGCTCGGTGCACGTGGCCTGGGCCGCACGGTCCCTGCACCAGGCTTCCCTTCGCCAGGACACAGCTGACATTGTTCAACAGTCTTGGTAATTAAATAATATTCACGAAAATATTCTTCCATTGGCATATATTTTGACTCCAGTATTAAATGTGTCCAAACGGTTTTCCAAAAGCCCTTGGTAATAATTAAATCCCAAGAAACATAGAAAAAGTTCTTAAACAACCATGCCAGGAAGTGTTTCAGTTCTTTTTGAGCTTGAATCAAGCTAAAATTTACAAATCGTTGTTCAAGAATCATTTTAAGATAAATGTCCATATGCGGCTCTGAGAGCCAAGAGTCTTCCCACGGTTCCTCCATAGTTTAGATATGGAATAGCAAAACAAAACCAAGAAGAGGAATCCAAAGTTTCCAGGGTTTACTCACACAAATCAGTCGCTTAGGGATCGGGGATCGTTCTGCTCACGAATCTCCACCATTATGTTGCAGTGGGGATCCTGCAACATGCATATATCAAACCAGGAGTCCCGTGGAAAGGAAATATATATGGACAGACAGACTCTTGCTAGATGTTTCAGAGATGTTTATTTCTCCAGCCGCATGGCCGGAGCTCTGCCAAGGAACTGTTCCAGTCACGGGACCAAGGGTCCTTCTGCCCGCACAGGGAACACAAACCAACCAATGGGAACGAGGTTGAGCAGGGGCAGGGAAACCCAGTGTCTGTCCCCTCAGGGCCCCTCTCCCAGGGCTACGCGGCGGGGGAGGGACCCCAACACTTTATGCTTTAGATTCCCCTCATCTCTATTGACGTACTTTCCTGCACTGAGGGCTTTGCTCCTGAGGAAAACATCTCCCTCTCCCTCCCACCCACCATGCTAATCTTGACACAAACATCAGAACCCTCATCTACAGTTTAACATTTCAAATGGGATTATCTAAGCATCCAGTAAAAAAAAATATAAATAGATATAGAAAGGAGGGTGGGGGTGGTGAGGGAGGAGGGGAAAACATCCTTGTGCCTCCAAGCAGAGATAAGCAAACAGAAAACTTTACCAGACCTGAGGCCAAGGGCAGAGAATCCTGCTTCTTCCAGGCATCAGTCCCCTGTGCAAGATGGGTTGGAGCACAGACTACCGTGCTGAGTTGGCATGTGCCTGGGTAACCACACTGCAACCTAGCAGCCATGTCAAAGTAAAAGAAGCCCAGACTCTGATTGAAAACCCAGCAGTTCCTACTCTGTGTGACTGTCACAATGATACTGAGAAGATGAAACAAGTCTAGCTGGGGAGGTAGGAGCTGTCTGAGCGTTCAGGTAGCTTGAGGCACAGCCAGGATGTAGTCCATATCTTTTCATTCTGACCTGGGTGGCGACTGACACCATCTGAATTGTAGAGGTGGTTGTCTTTTAGCTTGCAGGGCCTTGGCAGGAGAAGCAAAGTGGTCAGGACCTAACATTTTGAAACTACATCTGAGATATTTTACTGCAAATAAGGTGTCCTTTCCCATAGTTTAGACATCAGTGGCATGGGATCAAACCAACTGCTTGTTTTGAGGAGAAATAACATCTCTTGAGTTTTGTCAGATGAGAGGGAGAAGTTAGTCCAATACTGTGGTGCACATTCTTGTGGAAAAACACAGGCTGTATTTATCTGACTAATTGAAATTTCTGCACAGATATCCCTATCAGTCCCCAATTCTCCCTTTAAAGTCAACAGAAAGAAAGCAAAACTTTTAGTGTATCTCTGTCAAAATCTGCCCAGAGAAGTGGTTTCCTGCTTTCCCCTTCCTGTCCTCTGACTCTGAGAGGAGCCCCAGCTGACTGCAGATTTCCACTTTGCTGGACCTTGCCAGCCTAGTGTGGTGAGGTGAGTCTTATCCTGGTGTGCCCGAAGGTTATTTTTTAAATTACTCTGGTGCATATCATCAACTGATCATCACAAACAACAGTTGTAAGTTTTAAATCAGGGCAAGACTTCCTGAAAAGTGCTGAAAAAAACCCATATTCTGTCCCACAGTTCATTACAAGCAAAGGAAGGAGTGGACTGAATGCACACTTAGTAATTCTTTAGAGACCTTTGCCTTTTACTGTATTAAGACAGCAGGATCTCTCAAGATTTATTCTATAGAAAGGGGATTCCTGTGTTTTGGAGAATATCTCATCATGGAGATGGGGTATTTCAGCACAAGATCTTGTTCCTAAAAACTGCTCAGAAAGTACTCCACAACAGCAGTTTTCTGCATTAAAAACACCTTTTATTTTATTTCATAAAAGAAATGTGTAGTAAAAATTTTACATCATTATTGTTGTAAAGTTTTATTTTAATTAATGTTTTCTTTGAAATTGTGCACTTCTTTTTATCAAGTTCATTTTTAAGACACAGCTTTTTCCTTATCTATTTAGTGAAGTTAACCATATAACAAGAAAATGTGGCTTCTGGTGATAAAAATTATTTAATACAGAAGTTATTTTCTTACAAATATCTATTAAGAAGGCTACAAATATAAACACACAAAAAACCCCCAATATCAACCCTGCAAAATGGATACAACTTCAAAACATAGTTTCTTTTTCTTCCAAAGATGATTTTTTTTTTTCACCACCTTCTTTGTCTTTTTGTTTTAGTTTCACAATGAAATGAGGGAGAATGAATTACAAAATAAATTAAGAAAGGTGTTTTACACAGGAAACCACATAAACCTCACCTATTTAGTTTTCTTGACTGCATTGGTTTAATACAAACATGAACTTTAAAGAAGTGCCAGTGAATACTTTCACCAGTAGGATATGCAGTTTTCTTTGTTAGGGAGAAAGAAAGGCTGGTCCTTGAGAAGTCTTATCCTAACACATTGCAATGGAAACTACCTGAGAAACATAATGAAAGCACTTGCTCCTTCTTTTTTCGTCTGCAAAAGTCTTGCAAACTCTTGTTGGCACAGCCAAAGCAGTTTACAAAGTGAAAACAACATGCACATTGTTGTCCAAGCAAGATTTGGACTACACTTACCCATTCCAGTTCATATGTTTCTCTCCTGATTTCTTTCTGGGAAACACATATTATAGGCACAAAAAAAAAGCAAATATCTTTCCCAGTCTGTTTATTTATGCTGAGCTCTGAACAAGTGCCTCAGTTTTATCCCCCGCCCCCCTTTTCATAAGCACTGTCTTTAAGCAGTGTGACACATTGGGAGTGCAGAGTTTCTGCTTGAGATCAATGCCTTTGTGAAGGAAAAGAGAACATCTCCCACCTTTGTGGAGTTATCACAACCACGACGTCCTCTGAAATCAACCTGTTCATTGCAAGTCTCCTGTTCAAGCACTGACTCATCCCCAACCTGCTTAGCTGATGAAATCTGACAGCATCACAGCTTGAGTTGGCCCAACCTATTTAGCTTATGAGATCTGACAGGATCACAGCTGGAAGTGCCCCAGGAGATCTGATGGGATCACAGCTTGAGGCTTAGCTATAGAAACAGCATATATACATTGATCCACAGTTTGCATAAATCTTAAAACACATCCTAAAATGAAATCTTCTCCTCAGCTTTGAGAAAAAAAAGCAATACCAAATATAAACTTTTATAATTATATATTATGCTTCATTTTTTAAATTTTCTTTTTTACTGTCTCTATGCACTTCATAAGACATAAAAATCAACCTGCAAACAGATTAGAGAATTCTCATGAGGGTTACTACCCAGGCCATCAAAACTAAGGGCAAGAAGAAGCTTGAAGTTTACTGGCAGTCTATCCAGCTATCAGAATTTCTTTATTTTTTAGTAGATCTATTTGTAGAGTGTGAGATCAAACTATCCTTTTGCCAGAACATCAGATAAATCTCACCTCAGCTCAATCCTGGTAAGAGTATCAAAAGTGTTTCTCCCTCTTTTTTAATTAGTATTATCATATGTGTATAATGTATTATTGGATGCCAAGAAAGTAATATGGTGCAGTGAAATATAACCAATATATTTAACTTTCTTTCTTATGCCTTCCATAGGCCAACTTTGTGGTCATAACTTTGGTTTGCTTCTCAGAACATGATCGTGAGGATCTGAAAGGTGAGTTTTTGAATGTGAATATAACATAACTCCACATTTATATTTTGGAGTAAATAAGCACAGCTTTTTTGTTCTTTTATATTTTCTGACACTGAAAAACAAGTTGACAAGAGATTTGAATATTCAAGAGTTAGTGTATAGCTAGCAATCTAGGAGGTTTCAAATGGAAGAAAACCTAAAAAAAAAAGAAATGAACAGACAAAACAAAAATTAAAAACAAACAAACAAAAAACTAAGATGACAAAACTGTTAATGTAACCAAATATAAGTGAAATTACTTTTAAAAGTGAGAGATAATTGTAATTAAGACACTTATTCAAATAATGACTAATAACTCTCTGGATGTATTAAAATTGTAGATATTCACTCTGATGATTTTGTCTTCCTCTTCCTCACTGTATTACTTTATTTCGTTGCAAGACTGCCTAAAATCCTTTATCAAAGACCAGATCTGTTCCACAATAAACCATATAAAATGAACAAGCAGAATGTACCCAACTCAGAGACAAATCATCTCCTTTGCTCTCCATTTGAGCTGAATGAATTCAGAAAGATTCTTTTCACTCAAGACATCAGATGAATAAAATCTTGATTTTATTAAACCTTCAGACTATGTTGCTTCATTAGTTGATAATAGAAATTCACAATGCTTACTTGAGGGATTCAAATTAAAAGTGAAATATTTCTGGACAGCTGAGTCACATGGAAAACATGACTTGGAGAAACGCTGAGTAGCTCGTTGACAGCAAACTAGGAAACATCTTCAGATTGGCTTGCTTTCTACTGTAGACTAAAGTACCTCCTCAGCACTTGAAACTCAGCTAAAGTTCATGGAAATCAGGTCATAAAGACTTTCCTTGTCCATCTATCTAAAGCAGTGTTCTTCAACATTTTCAGGTTACTGACCCGCCTTATCAAGTAAAAATTTTCTCTGACCCTCTTACATTAACTATGAAAATAGGCGTACATAATGTATTTATGATAACAATGATATGCCTGTATAATTTAGTTGTGTGCATGTTTCAAGAGGTCGACAGAGAACACTTGACCTTGAAGAGGAAGGGTGACTGTGGGAGAGTTGCATTTTCTTTGTTGATGCAACAATTTTAACTGCTTCGAGCTTACATTGCTTGTCTTTCATGACCATTGTGTCACAGTCCAGAACATATGAAGCAATCTAAGGTGGCCAACAAATATTCCTACGTAATTTTTCTAGGTAATGGTTTTCCTGTCCTAAAACACATTTGAAAAGTATGAAGGAAATAAAAGGTATTTTCAAGTTTGGCAAAGGGATTCTTCTTCCTGTCTTCGTTCTTTAGCCATATATTGTTATGTTTCATTCAAGAAAGTGTTTTTAATAAAAAAAAAATCTATTGTAAAATTATCAATGTGATGTTTCCCTCTACCTTAGGAATAGTTATTTGAAATATGTAGTACAAATACTGAACTTGATAAAACAAAATTACAAACTATTTGGCTTAGAAAGTTTCTAATTTGTGTATGATTGTGTCTTTTTCCCGACGTGTGTGTGGTATTGGGAATATGATTGCATTTGAATGCTGCATGAAGATCATCAAAATTATATCAGAATTCCTTCTTTCTACAGCTTTTCCATATCACAGCTCACTCTATATGGGGAGACACAAGCAGTCTGCAGATTTCCTGTTCACAAACACGAAAGCTGAGGTGGGTAGTTTAGTAGGGGCTACTGAGATGGGTCAAGTGTATGAGGTACTTCACCTTACATATTCCATCCAAAGATGTAGGGTAGTCAAATAAACTTCAAAACAAACAAACGAACAAACAAACAAAAAATTAGTTTAGCAGAACAGTTATTTTAGAGGTCTGCAGATATTCAGGAGTTGATTTATCCCTTCTAACTTAGACATTCATAATGCAGGTGTTGATTTCTGTTAAATTCCCTAGGCTCTTTAGAGGTGTGATGCATGTCAGCTAAAGTACACAGCTAAAGTAGATCAGATGAATTGCTCCCTAAAAGAGCTCAGCACCCCGGCTGACTGCCACGACTGACTGCAGAGCCTGGGGTGTCTTGCTCAAATGCTGAGTTCTGCTGATACCTGAAGCCAGATGAGATGAAACCTGGACTGGGATAATCTATCAGAAGATACAGTTAAACTCCCTGCAGAGTTTCAGACACCGGGGAGAACATCACCTACACCAGATAAAGGCTGGGTTTCATCCCCTTCTGTGTTTTGCAAAGGAACGGAGTCGGCTGAAGTGGCCATAAGAAGGGTGGTCTGAGAGTTGCTTCCAGAGAGGAAAGGTTGTTACAGAGGAGCTGTACAAGTTCTTGAAGTGAATTGTTTGAAAAATGATGGTGCATAAGTTTGTGAGGCTCAAGGGCAGTAGCTTACCCAGTGTTAGCATAGCTGACATGCTGACAGTTTATATGGAATTTATGTGCCCATTTACTCTGCTTTTTATGGGAAAATATGCTGTTACGTTACAGCTGCCACATCACATGCTACTTATCCTGCCTCAGAGCTACAGAGCACCTTCCTCAAGGAAATATACATACATCAAGAGGTTATGTATTTTTAAACAACATTGTAAGGAGGAAATAATAAAATATGCATTATACTGCATACTTGCAGCTTTTAATTTTTCTATATAATTTATTTAGCACTTTTAACTTATACTACAACCATTTGCAGTTGTTTTTTTCCATTCACATATTTGGAATGAGATAAAGAAATTGTCAATAAGGTAGTATTTTCAAAAGGACAAAGGAACACATGAAAATGAAAATCTGTGGAGGTTCCACGATAATACCAATATAACAGGAAAAAAAACTTATAAAACAGGGCTGATAAAAGATGCTCAACAATACTGACAGTATATCAAATGGTAAATTGGGTAGGAGAAGGTTGGGGTTAGTGACAGGAGTTAATCCAATCTTTCAACTAAAACAAAAAGTTACAAAAAGGAAAAGAAATAATCCTGCTACCATTATACTGCCTGCCAAATTATCTTGCTGATATCCTTCCTCATTCACCTTACAATACTTTTTTTTTTTTTTTTTTTTTTTGCCTGGAACTATTTCATTTTCTCATTTCAGTAGAGGAATAACTTGAAAAAGTTGCCTTATCCTCCTGAATAATGCCTTAAAACTAGTTTCAGTAATGATGTGGGTAATTACTTCCTACAGAGGTTAACATGAAGAATAGCCAAAAAAAAGCCATTGCTGGATTTTTATTGCATTCCACAGAACTAATGTTGGTTTAGTCAGAACCGTTGATTTTACTTAATACATTCCCTGCATGATGTTTGTGTTCTGCTAGGGGATGAGCCAGAACTTCATATACCTGAGACCTGGGGATGAAAATTCTCCATCCTGTCTCTTCCATGGCTCCAAAGAAGAAATACCTATACACTGCTGTGTGCAGTCCAGTTTGTGAGAGTGACAAAAAAATCTACAAAAGATTAAAAAAAAAAACTGATTAAAAAAAAAAAAACAATAAAAGCTGGGGGATGACATTTGTCACTATTTAAAAATAGCTCGAGTGCTGTGCCCATGTGTTTGCCTAGGTGTACATCTTCCTCAAGCCCTCGGGATTGCAACACTCTGAAAAACACCTATTTTACAAAGGAGAATACTGAATTTAGGAAAGCACTTAAATTATGCAAGACTGGGGGCTGAAAATCTTTGTTTTCTCTGAGGTAAATATTGTGTTCTGCTAACCTAAAATGCTCATTTTTCTTTCTTTTTTTTTCCTCATGGGATTTTCTGGTATCTAGTAGATAGCCTTATTTGGAGAGAGCAGACCCTTTGCTGAAAATGTGTGTATTCATCTGACACCCGCTTCAGAATTTTTATGTTTTAGAACAGCACCCTACTTATTTTCTGAAGGGCAACTAAAGAGACAGAAGACAGAGAGCACCCATGTGAGTTGTAAATATAAGCTATATTAAATACTGCCTACTTCAAATGAATGCTTTGATTAACTTAGTGCTGCTTGCAGCTGACTTAGTCTTACATATTAAACAGCAGGGGATAATTTTCTTGGGTTTGTATTTTTAATTTTTTTTTCAATGTATAGAAGAATTTTTTTACCTTGCTCTTGCAACAATCAGATGGTAGCTACCAAATTGATTTAACACAGATTGTCATTCTATTTTTCAAAGTTTATTGTTTATAGGATGACAGAGAGCATTAGGTATGCTTAGAAACAACATTTCTTTAGTTCTGAATCAGAGAGCAGAGAAAGGCTTCATAACCTTAAGAAGTCCCTAGACCAAAAGAAAGATTCAATTATATAATGGATGGCAATGCTCATAGCAACCTTTGCAAGGGAGAGTAAATAAATTCATTATTAGGGTGCCTCTAAACTAGAGACAATTACAAAAGAAGAATATGGACAACACTAGGAGGTGAGACTCTTTGTAGGGGGTTGGGTTTGTAACCAGGCAGAAGCACCAATTTAGTGTAGTGGTTTGGCCCAAAATACTCATTACTGTTTATCTTCTCTGAGATAAGAATTAGGAGAAACACAAAGCAGGCACCAAACTTGGAAGAATATAAAGAAGTTTGTTAACAGACCTAAAAGAGGGAAAAAAAAAAATTATACCATACCTTTACAACTCTCCTCCTCCCCCCGCCTTCCTCCCTTCTCCCACTGACAATGTAAAAAGACAAACCTTAAGATGTTCAGTCTGCTTACTACTTCCATAATAACGTTGTTCAGTCCATTTAGAAAGAGAAGTCTCTTCTTGCTCGTGCTATGAAAACAGTATCACAACGAGACAGCCGCCCACTTCCAAATATTGTTCAGTCCATTTAGGAAGAAGAATCTCTTTGCTCACATGTGAGTCCCTTCCCCCGACTTGCAGCTTTTCCCACAACTGCTTTTGAGGGTCCACTCTTGAAGTTTTTTGGGTACAATTTTAAGGTTGAGCCGTTCAGAAACAAAAGTTCTCTTCACCCATCTCTGGGAGCATTTCGTCTCTAAGAACAGAGGCCCTTCTCCTTCCCTGGGAGCAAAGGTTCTTCTTCAGCTTCATCTTTAGGACTATCTCTGGGAGCATCTCTAGGAACTGAGGTTTTCTCCTTTCCCGTGTGGAGCAAAAGTCCTCATCTGGTCCATCTCTAGGAACTGAGGTTTCTCCTTTCCCATTTGGAGCAAAAGTCCTCATCTGGTCCATCCCTCCCTGTCCAAGTTCTCATGAAATTACAGCTGTGTCAGCATCTGCCTATCTCAGTGCAGGTGCTTTTGCTTACGAGTTCAACACTCCACCCCCCATATCTTCATGAAATTACAACGGGATACTCTGATATATCATAGCTTCACAACAGAATTTCAGCTTTAAGCATCTGCTCTCTCTCTTCCCTCAGGTTTTCAGCTCTTCATAGCAATAAAAGGGTTAATCTCACCTCGGCCTTGCAGCTGTGTGTCTTATTGCTGTTGGTCACCTGACTTCTCCCGGACAGCGGTGCCGCTTTTGCTGAAATATTGGCCGCAGTGGAGGGGGGGGGGGCAGGGTTCGAGCCGCTCTGGCTGCCCACAGCCCTGTCGGGGGGGGTTTATCCTGGAGCCATGGCCCAGCCCGGCCCGGCCTGGCCCGAGCAGGGCCTGGCTGGGCCCACTGGCCCCCACTCAGGCCCTGCAGCCACCTGCCCCAGTGCGGGAAACAAGAGAGAGCTTGGGGGGCGAGTTTGTCTATTCTTAAGTGTGGATCACAGAGGCGGTCACAACTTTAAGTGGCTTAAAGAATTGTCCATATTCAAACTGGCCAGCTGATAGGTTCTGTCAGGTCATAGAGAAAGCTGTAGGAAGAACATCACTTCTGAGACTTAACTTGCTAACCTATGACACTCTTTGAACCCAGAATTTAGGGAGTCCTAGGTGAGCTTTCTGAAGAGATGTCATACGAAGTTTTGAATGCAAATGCTGAGCAGAAAGGAAGGATAAAAGGAGGAGATGGGTAAAACAGATTTTACTATATATGTGGTATCAAGAATCCTGACAGAAAGGTAAAGAAAATGGATTAATCTGCAGTTTTAATTTGCCTTTAGATGCTTGAGTCCCCATACCTGGAGAGTGTGGCCACTTCTCCTCAGTGAACTGAAAAAGATGATTCTCCACTTCCCTCTTTTCTCCCAATTTCCACTTCCTCCCCAGCTGCTTAATGATACAGGGTCTTCATCCCAGGACTGAAGTAATGAAGTAACACTGATGTTTGTCCCCCAGGTCAGAAATTCATTATGAACCTCCCCACCGTCAGATGAATTTTGCCATCCAGCCTCTAGTCAGCTATTAATTATATACACTTTCCCTCTCACAACAGCTCCTGCTATAGCAGTGTCCTAACATCCATTTTACAGACGGAGTTTAGCTACAGAGAGATTAAATGTCTTATATCAAGCCACAAGTTGCCTGTGCGGGTGACACAATTCTGCCTGGCCAACAGATCCTAAGATTTGTCATCCTTTTCCTTGCACCAGTGTCCATTAGTACTCTACTGACCAACAGACCAGGAAAGAAAAATAAAAAAGCCGCTGCAATCTTGTCATATCTTTTCTACACATGGGCTGAGGCCCAGCAGAATGACTCTGGAAAGCAAGAAAAGGCAATGACAGAAAAACTTTGCTGAGCTGAAACCAAGTGCAATGCTCTCTGGATACAATTGGAGGCTTTATGGGGTGTTTCACAAGGAGAAGCCCTTATCTTTTATAAGAAACAAGGAACCAAGACCTCTAACTACTGTCAGTAAAGAAATCTTGACCTGCTTTAGCGGAGGACTTGTGTAGTTCTCCAAGATATGTGTGGC
This sequence comes from Corvus cornix cornix, assembly GCF_000738735.6. NCBI lineage: Eukaryota > Metazoa > Chordata > Aves > Passeriformes > Corvidae > Corvus > Corvus cornix. Next base: position 19,343,518 of record NC_046357.1, read on the forward strand.
TGACTCTTTGGTTTCATGTTAGAAAAATGCCTGTTCAGCAATATAAGTCTGTACAGTTCTGTTTTGTTTTGTTTCCCTGAGAAAAAAGAGCAGATAAAAGCAAAGACCTTCATCCTGCTTAGGCACATGGTTTGGTGATGGATCTGGCAATGTAAGGTTAACACTTGTACTTGATCCCAGAGGTCTTTTCCAACCTTAGTGGTTTTATGATCCCATGCTGTAAGATGACTGCTTAAATGTCTGTCTTGAAACACTAGGAATTAAATTTTGGGGATTGGCTGCACTCAAGGGAGAGACCACAGGATCAGCACAGCAGTTCTGTGCAGGATGGAGGAGGAGAATATGGAGAATATTCAGAGGAGAATATGGAGACTGAGACTAGCATGGAGCTGGTTGTGGGGAAAGAAAGAGCTCCATATTTGGATTACATCTATCAGATTCTCAAAAAGAAGAGTGAAGTGTGGAGGGGATCTGACTGACATCCTGGATTTTGAGTGATTTGTTACTCTGGAGAAGTGGCAAGCCCTTCACTTCCCATTTAAACCAGGAATGAAAATTCTCCATTTAAGGGATCAAAGTTTAAACAGAACTGTCTGTATGATACAAAAGATAAGCATGTTTTCATTAACACTTCTAACATAAATGAGATCACCAATAAAGAAAATTATAATAAACTAGCTTGGATTAAAGTTTCATTGTTAACTCAAGCATCTTTTAAATTGACATATACTCAAAATGACCAACGTTAAGGTAAACTCAGTTGTGAGAAAGGCAGGAAAGAGACTGAGTTATCCATAAAAGATCCCAAAGGAATAATTTTGAACTCATTCAAACTCTTTAGTGGACTCACTTTAAACTTTCCAGATAGTTAAATCTTTGTTTTAAAATTAAGTGATCTGATTTTCATTAACAAGTATGACCTGAATTTTGAAAAATAGCTAATTTTATAAGTAGCCTGTATTCCCATGTGCTGAAAAGAAGGGTCATTTAAGTGGGCTTTACCTAGAAATAAAACCAGCCAAAATTAGTAGCCTATTTGAAAATTTAGATTTAAGTTTGATTATGCTTTTAAGGAAAGAAATGAATACATTTCATTACAGCTTTTACTGAAAACTGAATTGAATCTTTACTTGCAGGCTATAATGACATTCTTGTTCCATAAATGTTATCTTGTAATTTTCTTGTATTTGCCTGTCAGGCTGCTACCCATTAAATTAATTATCTAAACTATTTGAGGCAGGACTGGCTATTTTTCCCTATTGTACCTTTGTTGTAGTGGAACTGCAATGTGAGAATAAAGCCCATAGATGTAAACAATAACCAAAACTCCTAATGATGGTAATGATAAGGATGATAACATTTTATTTGCTTTTAGCTAGCAACTTATATATGAAGTAAAGAAAAACATAAATGTAAGCCTGACCAACTTGGATTATAATTAGACAATGATAATATGTTTGCTCAAAATAATTAGTCACTGCATGATGTTGTCTTATTAGAGCTTTTACTTCTTGTGGAAAACTATTAAAAAAAAAACCAAACCTAAAACAAAATAAACCAAACAAACCTAAAAAAAAGAAAATTACATCTCCAAATCAGCTAGAAATGCCCTGTGTTTTCAGAGATTCCCAGTCTTTAAAGAGACCTAAAACATAATCCATGCAGAGTCCCTGAAAATTAATGGACATTCTATTTGCTAGAGTCATAATGTAATATATTCTTTGTTCGATAACTTAGGAGAAAGCAATCAATACACAGACACTACAGACTCCTAGTCTCGGGATTCCCTACGGGGCTTTTGGCCTCTCCTGTAATGGGCTGTGTTGTTTTTAGTGCTGCACTGGCATCATTTAGCTTAACATGACACTTCCTTCACTCATCTGCCGCGAGGATGTTTGCCAGTCAAGAGGAGAAACATTAAATGGAATAAAACTAGAGGAGTTAAGATGAAAGGCATTTCCCAAAGGCACAGGGAGAGGCTTCCAACAATACAGCAAACTGAGATTTAGGAGAATGAACAGTCAGCAGCCAGATTAAGGTAGGAAAAGATATATATAAACCAGGTTCAAATTTAACTCGTATAAAACTGCCTTTGTTCTACTCATAGAAGACAAAAATGTAAAAGGTCTAAGGATTGTCCCACTTCTTTTGGGGGCCTTTCCAATTGGTGAAAACCCAGAAGAAGATTATAAGCTCCCTCTCAGTCTCAGTTTATGGTGAGGGGTTTGTATAAGAGGAGAAGACTGGAAGTGGAGAGGAGGGCTGGCCACAACGAAGTGTGTTATGGCTGTTTTCTGCCCTCTGCAGTGACACAGGGAATGAGGAATTTATTTGAGCTGTCCTGAACCTTCTTTCTTCCACACTAAAGCACTAGGGAAACCCATAACTGCCTCAGGCTGTAATAACATAAGCAGTTCAGTATTGGAAAAGGCATGGGCAGTGCAACCTGTTGGTTTGCTGTTGCTCCATGCCTTATATTGAGTGAACATATGCAGTAAGACAAGGAAACTTATTCCCTTGAAACCAGTTAATTCCTCTTTACTGTCTGCAGTCAGCACAGAACATGTTATAGGAAGGGACTGGAGCAATTTATCAATACCAGAAGTTAAAGAACTCTCAACTGGCCGATACTCAAGCACTGAGATGATTTGGTCTCTGCAATTAATTTTTAAATGATAGTTATGAAGGCTGTGGGACTTAGGATCAGTGATTTGCATGTCAATAAACGCCAGTTCAGAAATTCTTCAGCGTTGCTGGAGAGCAACTGATGGCTTAACAAACTTTATTAATTTTCAGTTGAATGTTTATTGTGGTTCCACTTTCAAATAGGATATGGATCAATGCTCTTCTTGGCAATGGTCAAAACTAAAAAGGTTGGGTTCAGATAAATATAGAAGCTTGCATACGTGTCCAAAGCCCATTAGACAGGCTGGTCCTGATGCCTCTGGTTTTGTAAGCTTAGCAATGGGCATTATCTCAGTACTGTTTATATACAGATGTCTGGACATTATGAACTGTGCTCATGCTGGTTATCTTCTGATAAGTGTCCATTAAAAATTATTGATGCAAGAGGATGTAATCTATGCACCAAGCACATATTTGGACTCTTATTATTAGGCACCTGCTTTAGCTATTAAATCAAATATCCATAAATGCTACATTTTACCATTTTCCAGATCATATTTTGATTATTTGATATCCTTAATAACTAAGTAAAACTATGCACCCATGGATCTACTTATAGGTAGTGTCTCTAGGTATGAAACAGAATGTCTTTCTCATGAGTTGGAGATGATTTGTCCATTACCCTGTTGTGCAGCTTCTTGTTCCCTAAGTCCCAATTTGCTTCAATTCCACAGAAGACTTAGGCAGACCTCATAATTCTCAATCCTTCAAATCATTTTGAAGTAACTATGTGCACCACTAGTTTTTGTTGCATTAAGGTAATTTTGCCCTGTGCACTAACATGGCCAGCTGTTCCTTTGGGATCAAAGGCTTATCCCATAGCTAAAGCTCAAGAATCCCACTTCCATTTCCTTAGGATCAGCCTCTCTGCAGCTGCTATGATCTTGCATTTTTCAGCTCACGCTTATATGCCAGAAACAATTAAGCAAGCATGTGTTTCATACATGGTACCCATAAAATCTCTAGCATCACTGAACTGCATTATTATTTCCCCCAGGAAACAATTCTCAAAAAAGAAAAAAAAAAAAAAAAAAAAAAAAAGAAAAGAAAAGAAAAGAAAACTGCAATCTATATATTTACATTATTTATAAGTTCACAAGGATTATTTCCCTGTACTGAAAAGAATGGAGATACTGCTACATGGGAAAACTGGGAAACTTTTTTTTTTTCCTCCAAATCCAATTTCTGTAAAAGAGAAAGAAAAAATTTTTAGTCACACACAGCTATAAGTTGCCTAATGGTGTAGTGAAAAAACACAATGTTTGTTTCATTTTCTATATTTCTTTCCACCTCTAAAAAATTCAAAGATTTAATTTTTATTGTTTTGCCAAGTATAAAGGCTGCATTTTCAAGAAAATTCAGCTCTTAACATGATAAACTTTTTTGAAACACTCCTCATTGCATGAGTTAATTTATTTTGAATACAGTATTAAATACTGAGAAAAAAAAAAGATGAGAGAGAGAATGAGTACGAAAATACATAACCACATATATACACACATCTCATGAAAATATGGGTAAGTATATATATGTATATATACAAGTCATACTGAAATTCAGATATACACATATACATGCATACACATGCTTACACTAAAATGACAGGAGGTTTTTTTGTTTTTTTTTAAATTTGAAATAGAGATTTCAATTCAATCAAAGTGAAACTTATTATAATGATGTTCTTTTTCATTAAGAAAAAATTGTAAACACTTCATCTTTGTTCTGTAGTGCAGAGCTTTGTGAGAACTAAAATATGATAGTCTGATGTTAAAAGATGCCTTAGAGGCAGAACATAAACAAACATCCTAATCAGTAAATTGAAAATTAGAGTTCATTATTTCTCCCCCCCCACCCCCCTTAATGATTGCAATTCCACTGGCAGGTATGCAGCTTCATATTCATATTCATCTCAGCGAAAGCAGCATCACACCAGTGGACTAGACGGATGACTAGTTTCTCCCAAAATATTGCACTGAGAGCTGTGTCTTTGAGACAGCAGCTTCCTTGACAGGCACTGCCAATTCTTTTCTCAGCCTCCACAAAGGTACTACCTTTTAGGCAAAACACACAGGACCATGAGCCGTAACAGTCCATTCCAGCAATATAAAATGCACAGGAGCTGTGCTGCAGAAATTCTCGTTTGACCCAAAGTTACAGGCAGTGAGGGGAAAGCAGAGAGCAAGACTAGGCAGCTCAGCTGAAGTGGGAAGAATGGGAAGCCCTGAAGAGCAGAGCATAGGTTTTGTTCTGTTATTTGTCATGGACCATCTGCCTGACCCAGCAAAGCCAGTCCCTTGGGAGACTTTGAATATGGACATCAGAACTGGCTTCAGAAATCTTTCTGCTCTGTGGTTGGGCTTCCAGCATGAACTTCTTTGGGCAACCGCAACTGTTGTTCTAGATAATTTCCAAAGAGAGCCTCCCATGAGATTGGCAATGAGCCCCATTTTCTATGTGCCTGTGTAAACAGATTACATGAGCCAAAAAAATAAAAAAAGAAACCCAAGACAAAGTCAGGGAGTTTGTGCAATCTACTGCCACAGCTGAGCTGGGGGCCACAGCAAACAGCTCCAGGCTTTTGCAGAGAGACCTGGAAAGGCTTCATGATCTGAGAAAATGTCTTAGACCACAAGGAAAATACTTTGCACACACACATAAGTGTTGTGGTAGAACACTATAGGGGGCATGCAGTACAAGGAGCTTACGTTTTCCTTTTAGATTGGCATTTAATGCAGTTTATTGTCTTACACTATTTACTAACTTTTTCTGAGTGTTAAACACTGGTTTCCAGTTAGGAGGAACACTTTGAAAACTAAGTGGAAACTATTTGGAAATACTTATTTAGGATTTTACAGTATGTTAGGGCTAGACTTTGAAATCCAATCTGGGAAGACAAAGATCTTTCCTGTAATTCCACGTAGGATTAACAGAGAGGCATGAGGAAGAGGAGTGCAAGCAGAATATCTCTGTACTGCCGGGACCTATTACAATCATACCCTTGTGTCCATGGGGGGAAAAAAAATACTTGCAAATAATTTGCTATAAATAAAAGACACTGTAGCTGTTTTCAAACCATGTGACTTAGATAGTGTGCCAATTCTCCTGTCACAGCATTTTTAACAGGATAGAGAAGAAATCTTATTTAAACGGAGTGTTAAATTTTCAGACTCCACCTTCTGCATGAGAACTGCCTACCTTAAAAAGTCCATCCTTTTTCTAGGGGTGCTGCCATCCTGAACAAATGAGTCAGAAGGAAATAACTGGCTTGATCATGTCAGGCTGTGAGTAATGCTGATGTCAGACACTGGCTCTGAAAGATGCTGAAATTGTAAGTCTCGGTGATTTTGTGGTTTGAAATGCTGAGTAGAGGGATAGTGGATTATGTAGCTGAAGAACTGCTGAAAACGAGTTGTCATGGTTGTGTCAAAATATCCCCTATGATGAGCCTGGAAACCTCATCATGAGTCTCAAGAAAGCCATTTCTTTTGCTAATTATTTCCCTCAACTGTGCATCCAATTTAATGTGTCATTTGAGATTCAGATCCTCCACACATACACACGATTTGAATAAGTGATTGAATGTAAACTCTGGGTCATACAGACCTGGTCCTCAGGAAAAAATCATTGTTCACTGTTTTGTGAAATCATCGTGAAAGAAAATGGTGCACCACTGCCAACACAACAAGACATACCTGAAACTCCAAATACCTGAAAGCCTTGGTGAGAACTACCCTTCAGCATTAAGGTCCATCCCATACAACCTATACAATTTTCTTCTTCACTCTCAGTGGGTGTCTTGGTTGAGAAAGAGTACAACATTTAACCTAAAGCTGTCTGTCTAAAGTAACCTTGAAACAATTAAAGTTTGTGTTAGCTTTTAACAACAAATCTTATCAACCTTCTCCACTTTCATGTTTTTCATTCTTCTATTATCTTTCATCTCAAAGAGATCCAAGAAAATGCTGAGGTTTTCCTAATTGTCTCTGACAAAAAAAAACCAAAAAACCAACTAGCGTGCCAAAGCCCAGACCATCCTCCAGAAAAACCAGGAATCTTTCATTTAGTTATCATGTGAAAAATTCAGAATAAATTTTTTTAGTCAAGTGATTGACCTCTTTTTTTTCAACACAGTTACAGTGATGAATATTGATCTGAGTCATCTTGTCCACACATTCCTTTTCCCTCGCTTGTCAAGAGCATGATAATGATCTCTTCTCCACAGTTAAAAACTACAAGAATGTCTGCACTGCAGATTTCACTATACTGTAAGGGTCTCTAAATTAGCATATAACAGAAATTAAACCAGAAACCATGTCTGCACAGTAATCTGCACTTTCCCTGCAGACTGCCTTCACACAGTATGGCATGCTGGCCTTCCAAGTCTGCACAGCACACACAACCTGATAACTTTACTCACTTTTCAGCAGATTCAGTTCGCTCTGCCTTTTTTTCTTATCTAGTAAAGAGGAAGATAATGGAGTAATCTCCCTAAGGCAACTCTAAATAAACAGATTTTCCATGCAAGATATTTGAATGCAAAATAGCATTTTAGCAGCAGGTGCTGACTGGGGTCTGTGTTAGTGCTGTCTAGGTTAAAGAGGAGCCTCTAGAAATAGAGGGACTTTCTAGAAATAGGCATTTGTTTGATCCCCAGTTCAGGCCAACACAGCCCTACTTTAGGGTAACGTGTCTCCAGATTTTAGACATAAATTCAGCTCTGCATGGAGCCAAATATGCAGCAAGCATTGCTGTGCCACTAAGTAATGAAGAACATGTGTCTGGATCAAAACTGTTGCTCAGCCCCATAAGTGAGAATCGTGATCTGGGTGTGTTCACCATGTAGGAATTGCTTATATGACCCTTATGGTTTCAGTGGCTGTCCTTATCAGAACATTCACTGGGCATTGTTTGTACTCAGATTAGGAGATGCTGCAAGGGTGAACCCACTGGTACTTGGAGAGGATCACAGTAGATAACAACATGAGTTCCACGGCAGTTTAAGCAATTTTAGCACAACAAGCAATGAAGTAAAAATGTAGAGACAACAAGCTGACAGCACCTGCTGATTTTGAGCCAGCAGTTTTGGGTTTTTTTCCCCAAAGATAAACCCTCCAACTCAAGGAAACATTTCGTTTATGACAGAGTAGTGCAGTGGTGGCAGCAGCCAACTTTCAAAGCAATTATTGCTGTTGAACTGAAGTGTGCTTTAAACATTTCATTCAGATCGATTTATTCAAAAGTGTTTAAGGCTCAGCCAAGTTTACTACTGGTGTGGTCATGGGACACTTTATGGTTTATCATAATGTTTGATCAGTTGCAGAGGGACATGAAAAGAGGGGAAATGCAAAGGAGGTGGAAAAAATCTGTTGGGTGTTTTTTCTGCTGTCGATATTTCCATTTGTGGAGCCATTTCTGTGGTTGACAAGAGATAGAGGAGATTGGGGGCAGTCTGGGATGCACGGCAGAATTAACTGTCGAACATCTCTTCTATTCTCCAGTGGAGGGTTAAAGTTTATGAAAGATTTTAAATCTTTCTTTTCCTTCTGAATTTTGAGTCCTCCTTTTAATGCTTTTTTTCTTTTTTTCCCTTTTTTTTTTACTTTTTTGCCCAGCCCTGTCTCCAAAGAAAGCAATAAGCCTGTCAAAGAAGGAATTAATTAAGCAAATCAATCAGTCAGTTTTATTAAGGAATTGCAAAGCCCATGTGCAGCATTAATTATTCAGATAATGGGACATCTCTAAGCCTTTCTTCTCAATTATTGATAAGCCGCTATCTATCATTCTGACTGTTTTAGTACTGATTTAGTTGTGAATGAAGCCAGGTCATTCAGCCATAGCATATGCCAGTTATGAGAGTTGCTAGATGACTAGGGGCAGAAGAGAGAGAAAGATGAGAAGTATCGTTTATTTCCATCCACAGTGATTGCACATATTAAATATTTCAGTGCACGTGTCTTCTTCTGAGCTGCAGATGAAAGAGAAACTGCCCTTCCTTGCTGATATCATCTAGGTGATCACCTTTGTTCAATGAGGCAATACATACCCATTTTTTCCCACTGCAATATCCATGCAACTTTTTTTGTTGACTTTATGCAAGATTCCTCATTAGTTCGTAGGGCTTGGAAAAATGAGAGGCCTTCCCACTGTCACAGGAAAAAGTTATCTTTTTGCATCTGCTGATCAAGGCAACTGTTCTCATTTTTCTCTTTACTAAGAATTTCATGACAACTGCTTTAATAGAGAGCCCTTCTGCAGCCCTAGGCATATTTTTCATGCTCACCTCATTAGATATAATATACAGGGAAGTGTTCTTCTACCTGCGTTCACAAGTGGGGGGCAAAGGCATTGACCTCATAATGTTGAAATTCGAGCAATGAAACAACAACTTCTTCATCACTGGGGAAAAGCAAGTACCTATAAATAGTTACTGATGGGAAAAAAAAAATCATAATAAAAGAAACCCTGAATCTAATAAAATTATTTCATAATTGAGAAAACTCATATTCCACTTGAAAACAACTGCAGAAGGCAGAATTTCTTAGGAAATATGCTGACTATTGTACAATACCTAAAGACAACAGGCTTCATTTATTACTGCCCTTCAAATTATGTAGCTATTTTAAGACATTTTCCATTCTTTCTAAACAGTCTGAAAGGGTGCTTAATATAGACTATCCAGTAAAAAGGGAAGGGTATAGAGGGCATAGATCTGGCTTACAGGAAGACTGTATCATCTTAGCCTGTAGTATATTTTCAGGCAGATATGATTCTCTGTGATTCGGTCTCTGGCAGATGGACTATGGGTTTAGTACTTTGAGAATGTTCCAAGAGTCTGGAAAAATATTTACACTGTCCAGCTACACTGTCACAGAGGAGGGAGGACGTTTCTTCCCACACACCAGCAGCTCCACTTTCTGCCATGGTGTTTGCAGTTACGTAGGAATGAGTGAGGGCCAGGTGCTGTTTCTGCACACACTGAGGTGCAGCCTCTGGGCTCCTCTGTGTCTGCCTGCAGAATATCCACCTGCTAGCTTTAAAACTGATTGTTCCTAACTTTTCCACATTGACAAGAAGACAGATATGCTTCAGAGCATAAGCATAACTCCAGTAGTGGTCAGGAGAAAATTTCTTGAACTAAATGAGTGGCTTGGTTAAATTGACTTTGTGCCATCCTGTGAGCACACAGGTTTTGAACTGGCATGATACTACACAGGATTAGAAATGCTAATGTTCCCCTCACAGAGCAAAGACTGCTCATTAAACACTGTGTGTTCTCACAGTGCTTCTACCTTTCCACCTGCTGGATCAACGTCAAAATTTGAAGCACTGTTGCTTTTGCAGGAGGTGAAGCTCCGAGGGGTAGAGTGACATCTCTTCACTGTTTCCATAAACTTGAGTTAGAGATGAGATGAGAATTCATTGTTATCTAGCTATGTAGATTATTTTGCCTCAGCTCTCAGCTAAAAGCTATGAATAAGACATATTAAGAAAATTAATAGTTAGGAGTGAGAATTCTTTCTCACTTCAAAAAGTTCCATTTTAACACAAAACTTACCTTGAATATGAAGATTCCATCAAACTTGCATCTTATTTTCAGGTAGAAACCTAAAAGTGTAGATAGTAGCCTAAAGAAACATTGCTAAAGACAGTTATAAATTCAATTTCACTAATAAGAAGCAATTAGGGTTTGGAAAAGAACAGGATGAAATCTGTGAATTAAAAGCCAGGGGGTTAGGGAACAAAGTTTCACAGTTCCTGGCCATTTTTATTTGTTACTCTATGCAAGAAATGTGCCACTTTTTGTAACTGTGTGGGCTTTGTGTCTTCCAGTGGTATCTATTACTTGTCCACTGACAGCTGCTTTCTGCCTGTAGCCTTAGGCTCAGCACATACTGCTATCACTTTGCCTCAGCAATGCTGTCCTGCTTTGACTTTTCCCAAATTGTGTGTCATATATGCTAAAAAATCTCTGCAGTTAAGGAAGAAAAAGAAAAAAAAAAAAAAAAAGCCAACCCAAAAAGTTACTGCCCATTATGGTAATGTAGAAATAACAATAACTTTAACACATATAGGTGGACATATGTATATATAACCCCTGCATAATATTATAGCTGACACCAACTGCAGCTCACTCAAGAGCCAAGCCCAGCATAGCTCAGAGAGTAACAGAGCAATTTCTTTGGCAGTAGCACAAACACTGCATCATTTCACAAGGACACATATTGTCACAGGGCTGTCACCTTGAGGGTTCATCTCTGAGTGACCAAGTGGTTTTTTGTATGTTTCTAGTTTTTAAAAAAGGAACAAAAATAGGTATCTCCTCTCTTTTGGATTATGTGTTTGTTTGACAGTTGGGGGGTCAGAAACATGTTCTTGGTGTGTGTGGGTCAGAAGACAAACATACACCCATTACAATCCCTTTTTCTTATTGTGTCCCTGCCCCCATGGAAATACAGAAGTCCCCAGTTCTGTGATTTGAGAAGTGGAACTCAGGAAAAACCTTGTGCTCCAAATGGATCCATATTCCAGTCTTTCCTTGGTAGACAGATCTTTGTGCCCAGATGAAACTGCATTCTGCTGTGAATCTACCCTGCCTTCCGAAAGGATATGCTGGGAAATGGAATAAGGCATCTCCATCATGGAGGGAGCACCACCAACAGTCAGTCCTAAAAGCTGATGATGCTGAATTGCTCCTTTCCACGGCAATTCTGGTGCAGTATGAGCAGAAGTATAAAGCCTGTAAGCAACCAAAACAGAGTCTACATATGTCACCTATACAACATCCCAGAAAGAATATTTCCTGAAGTGGTCAAATTAAAAGGGCTGATGTTTCAAATTCTTGTGAGAAAAGTGCTATTAACTGTCTAAAACCAAGAGCTCAAAGCTTTGTCTAATCCCAAAGATTTTAATTCCTGTGTCAGAGTGCTATCTAGCACTGTGCTGGGGTTTGACTCAGCAGTCAGTCAGATAAGAATAACCTCATCACTTTTCTGCATTGCTCATGGTTTAGCTGTAGTTCTAAGTTAGTGAAATTCCTACCTAGTGCAATGAATCCTGTCCTTCTTTATACATAGGCTGAATTCAGCTTGATTTAGATGAAGAATTTAGTTAACAAGCATAATTCTTCACTTTCCTTATTATGATAAAAATTTCCAGTGCTATATTCAGTGCAGAAAAAATATTTTCTCTGTTGTGATTTGTGATGCTCTTGATTTTCAGCAAGAAAAAGAAAATGGTGAATTAATTGAATATTTATAACTGTATCCCCCACCCAGGTGGATCTGTCCTGATTACCTAGTCTCAGGACTGAAACTCTAAGGAAGATCACTGCTTCCCTCAGTTTACTCACTAATCAAAGTGTCTAAGCAATAACCTCAGTCGTGCAACACCTCAGTCAGTTTTACCTCCATTCCTTCAGGAGAGCCTTACAATTTCCATGATCAGACACTGTGTTCATGTCTGTGAACTTCGTATCAAGCTATATCAAGTTTATCCAATATTGATAGAAAGCAAAGGCCTGATCTGAACAAGCTCAGCAGGTCTCAGATGATCATTATTATTTCTTTTACTGAAAGACTTGAGCACCTTAATTACAGAACCATGTTTTTGTGGCAGGTAGTTTACAGGCATGGAACATAAAAATCGCCCCTGCTCCCAAAATACTGGGCAAGAGAAAACAAAATCTAAAGAGCCCCTTAAAATATTGGGAACAGCAGAACACTACTGGTTATTTTTTGTGTTAATGTATTGACAGGCTTTCTGTAAAGGTGTTACAGTGAGTAAGAGGTTTAAGGAGGAATTTGAAGAACACTGCAGACATGTTATGGCTCTTCTTTACAGGAAAATCCAATGAAACCCCATGGGGGTAAATACAGTGGAAAGTACAAAATGATTGAAAATTTCACAAGCAGATGATGCAGGTTAAACACCACATGCCAACTGGAGGTCAGAATTAACCCCTTGACAGCAGTGAGAAATTATGTACAGAAACAACTCTGAGCTATGACTGTCTTTTGCACTTCTTGAAAACAGGGAGAGAGTGAAAACGTGAAAGAAAAAGAGAGACAATCCCAGGTTGTATGTCAAGAGAAAAGTTGTCTGCAGCAGTCACACCCAGTTAAAAGGGGTATTATAGAAGAAATTGAGATACAAGGTGTTGAGAGGAGAGGTGAGAGTTTTCCTGTATGGACAGATGTGAAAAGCCATACTGTGCACATGATCTGAAGAAAGAGTCAGTCAGACTTGTAGTGTGAGTGCTGAGGTCCTGGGTAGATTTCTGCAGCACGGATGTCACATAAGTTTGCTGGGCTAGATGTAAATGTCCAGGATAATGGATACCCAGAATCTGGCCTTGTGGAGCAGGGAGTGGGAGGAAGGCTCAGCCTAAGTCTTCACTTCAGATCCAGCCCAGCACAGAGAGACCAAGGGAAAATGACATGGATCTTTCATTTGTGTTCCAAATTAAAGTATACAGAAAGAGTTTTGACTACTGAATTTAGCCTCACTATAGTTGAAACAGTAGTTTAAATCTTCTATATTGCTTGCTATCTTGCCAGTATTTCAGTCTTCAGAACATTGCTGGTTTAATTCTTCATAGAGTTTTTGTGTTTGGTTGTTGTTTTTTTTTTTTTTTTAAAGGGGGTATAAACATATTGGTAAATCAAAACTATTTTATTATCTTCAGTTTTCCTCTGAATGATGTCTTCTATGCGTTTTTTTTTTTTTTTTTTTGGTTCTGTTGTCTCTCCCCTGCCCTGAATTTTACTAATTTCCATTTTATCTATTTAAGCAATATCCTCTTCCAACTGTCTTGTCCAGATGATTCACTAACAACTGGACTAATGGCCGTCTCACTCCTTAGCAGCTGAGAGGGTGAGAGAATGAAGAGGTCAGACCATCAGCTGCTGCAAATTGGTGCCGCACCATTGGTTTAATTGAAACAATGCCAGTTTACACCGGCCAAGAATCTGAGCCTGGAGCTCTGTTCAGTCCAACTCAAGGAAAGCACATCTCCAATCTGCTCACCCACCTGAAGTTTGTTACCTAAAGTATGTTAAAACTCAAGCTGGCTACCCATTGGCTCTCCAGTAGTTCCAGTATGCAACTAAGGGAAAAAGAAAAGCAGCCACATCCAACCATTTATTTTCTTTCTCATGACCCTCTCAAAGACTTCGGTGTCTTCATGCTTTAGATATGCACATTTGGATTTGAAGAAAAAACATCAAATAAACAGTAAGATCTAGGAAACTGTCACAGCTCCACTGACTTAGTTTAACAGTGTCTCTTTTACACTTCAGTTTGCTGATGGTAACACCGCTTTTGGTTCATAGCCCATATATTTCACATTAGTGCTTTACCAGACTAAGGAATAAATTTTAGCTGCAAATGTATAGCAACACTCATAACCCTTCAGGGAGTTTTACACCTAAGTATTTAGAACAACAGACTTGAACTTCCTCTTCCCCCATTAACTGCTGGAAGGAACAGAGATAATTTCTGATCTGAACCGTTTGGTCTAGCCCTTGCCTTTCAGTTTCTATTGAAGTGTGACCATTTTGCAAAATACGTGTCTAAAACACAATGCATTGCTATTATTTACTGTAGGGAATTATACTACCAGATTATCTCTCTCTGTGGTGCACTTTCTGTTTATTCCCATGGACTGAATGAGTTTAAAAAAAATCAAAACCCTATCCAAGTCACATTCCATATTTAATTTTTTAGTTTATTTTTACTGACAAAAGTACCAAATTTCACTGAATTCAAGGCAGATTCACCTTTCTGAGAGTTGTCAAGATTGGCCCATGGATAGCAAGATGACAAGCACCTGGATTTTGACATCTGCATTGGTAAGGTAGAGACGATATTACAAATTACAGGGAAGGAGAAAAGAGAGCAACTGAAAAAAAAAAAAAAAAGAGCAAACCAAAACCTGAAACCAAAAACCTGAGGGCCTGCTTCTTTTTTTTTTTTTTTTTTTTGGCAAAAAACCTGCTACAGAAACAAATGTAGATGAGGGGGGCACTGAGCCATATAGAAGTGAGTAATTATCTACTGATACAGGCCTTATTATCTCTCCAAATGTTTGCTAAAAATTCTATTGGGCAACCATCTGGACCCTGAGCTTTAACGGTGGATACAGAGTGGATTGTTCCTTTAACTTTTAGATGGGAAAATTTCTTTCTTTAATTATTTCCTGTCATCCTGTGTTAAATAATTTAGTTGAATGTCTCCTAGATAGCTTTCTGAGTCCTCAGAGTCAGTGCATTCTAGATGATATCATCACATAAAATATTCTTTGAAAGTTTATATATATAGGATTTTTTTACCACTAGAGCATCTGAGGACACTTTGCCATCTGTTGTAAGGGTTTGCTAATGCACCTATTTTCTTTTCTATCCCTAACATTCTCTTTTTAAATTACTAGGCTTAATAATTTGCCTAATTGGTAGCCTCCCCCCACATCTGAAATTATATACAATGCATATTGCTTCAACATCCTCTCTGTGTATGAAACCTAGCAGTTCTCCTCTAAGAATTTCTGTTGTTACTGTATTGCTGTAGTTTTCAACAGCAAATATAATTTCCTTCATTCAGCCTGTGATAAATAATTCAATAACGTATCATCAATAGCTATAGACCAGTTGCTTAACTTGAAACGTGTCTCTAGTTTGCTATGAAGGTCATCGCTATCAATTATGCACCTATCTTCCATGGAATGTTTCAATTTAATATTATAATTATAACAATAAATTATCTTTGTTCTTATGAAGGATGTTTCATTGACAGAGGTTTTCAGCTGTTTTTTTGGGTTTTTTTTTAAACTAATTTCCAGATAGGCGCTGCAAGACATCCAGCTTTAACTGCCTTGACCAAAGTCACAATACTGCATGAATAGCAGAACCAGAAATATAATCAGTCACCTGACGTTCTGCACTTGCCTTTGGATATTTTCAGTGAAACGATGTGATGACCAAGGCGTATGGCTTCTCCCATGACACGGAATCCATATTGCCTTGTCCCTACCAAGTGATGGCTTCCAACTTTCCCCAATTTCGAGTTGCACAGGGATCGAGTTGCATCACATTTGAATTTACCTTTTGAAATGCAGCCCTCGGGCAGCCTCTGCATTCCTCTAGCTGAGCAGAGATATGGGTGAAACAAGTTCTTGATTTAGCTGCCAATAAGTGTCTAAAGCACTTCATGACTGACAGTCTGCAGAGGAGCAGTGGGATCCCACCGGAGCTAACAAGAGGACTCAGTTAAATCAGCCTCCCAGACAAGAGTAGGATTGTTCCAGAAGCAAAGGAGAGAACAACATGACAAAGTCCTTGCTGTGCCCCTGATTTCCACCACACCCTTGTCCCAGGTGGGGAGAGGTCAGTGTGTCCTGCACAAGGTGCAGGATCTTCCTCCACCTCCACCCCAGCACCTCAGGCACCCTCTGGCACCTCCCACCTCTCTCCCCCAGTTGAGGGGAAGGAAATTAGGTAAGGTACACACACATGTTTTGTATTCTCCATAGTCAGAGGTCTATTATAAATGAGAATGGTAATATTCTATATATAATGCCATTATCCTACTCCTCTCTTGTTGCAGTTTTTTTCTACCTATTTTATTTCCACTGGTTTGTTTTTTTTTTTAAATCCACCTTCTCTTGTTCCATCTGGTCAGGCTGACTCTTCTGGTGGTATTAATTATTTCTTGGAATTGGTTGCTATTATACTGTGTTTCCTTTGTAGCTTCAATATTTCATTATCCTAACTTATCTGAGATCTTTTGCTTACAATATGTAAATAAAAATAACATTTCAGGAAAAGGTTAATATTTTCAAACAGGCTTTTGCTTTTTCTAATCATGGTTAGGATCAGTTCTTTGAAGCTGTGGAGCATCTCTCACTAACTTTGTTAGAAGCAGATGGGTTTTTGGGAGTTCAGAGACAGACTGTAAAATCTTGACTTGAAGCCTCCAAAAGAGAAAGTGAAATTCTTAGTGGAGGGAAGAAGAGAAGTATTCCAAGGGATGCAATACAACCATCATTGTAAAATACTTGATAATGGGGGTGTGAGTTAAATTCACATGGATGATAAATGATCCTGAATTGGAAAATAAATGGATAACGTAACTTCACAGCTTTTAATTCATATGTTTTGAAGTCTTAGTTTAATCTCTTCCATCATGAAAACCAGTGATTTCTCTATTCCAATGCATCTTCAACGCAGTCTTGGAAGCCACAAGCAGGAACTCAAAGCAGTAGATTGCAAGAAGGCTTATCATTTAACAGTGGCAATGGCACTCATGGGAATGAATGGGGATGGTCTGTGCTAGCACTCACTGATGGTCTCTGAGAGTATGCAAACACATTATTATAAATAGTAGCTGTAGAGAGGAAATGGGAAAAAGTGTCATTGTACCAGCTGAAAGGAGTCTGCAGTACAGAGAATAAAAATTGCCGTAGCAGATCAAAATTTTGATCCATTTAACCCCATCTTACACTAGCTATGACCAGGATATTCAACCATGGGGAGCACAAATATTGCTTTAATCCTAAAATCGCTTTTGACCAGAAAGAACTCTCACAGGCTTTTCCTTCTCTCCAGACAACTCCCCCCACCACTCCTCTCCTCCTGATCCTATGGCATCACCTGGAAGAAAGTCCCACAGATTAATGGGAAGAAAGTTGAAAGTAGCAGGGAGGTTCCTCAGCTCTCTTTCAGTGCATGTGGGTGTGTATGTTTGTGAGCATACATAAACAGTCCATACACCAGGAATGACACAACAATGCCAGTGAGCAGCCCAGGGATATGCAACCAGCCATATGGCCACATATGTTTGCAGACAAACGTGAACCCCAGGCACCCCTAGTGTTAAAGAGTTTGCCTTAAAATAAGTGCTATCATTTAAGCCTAACCTGTCTCCTATCTCATCATTATGTGCTTTGGGTTTTCTGATGGCATACTTGTCTATTTCAGAACTATCTTGCTATTGGGGAAAAAAAAAGTACGTGCTTATCACAAGGAGAGCCTTGGAGCCGTGACTTATTGCAAACCCAGAATCCATCCACTGATTTGTCCATTTTTTTTTCCTCTTTCTCCCTCTCATCTCTGGGTATTCAATGTCCCTACAGAAATGCAGATACGACCTGCCCAAGGCATGAGCATAAAGGACATATAGGCTGAATGAGGGAAGCTCAGCACATTTTTAAATTAAAAAGAACATCTGCAGTTTTGCTAGCTGGGATAAAAATTACAAGAGCTGTGTATTCACATGCTTCAGGGCATAAACTGATCAGTACCTAGGGTCAGGTACACCCCAATCTGTCACAATTAGGAACATACACAGTGTTTTAAACTTTCTCTGGAAACAGCTGTTTTTGGCTGCTGTTGCTGACAAACACAGTGGATTGAGGGGTCCACTGGATGGATAAGGAACAGGAAGTGCTGATGTTCTGTTACAATACAATTTATACTGAAAAATTAATGCAGCTTGAAAATTCACTTGCGAAGAACATTTACTGTCTTCTTCCTTTTTTCTAAGTATGGAGTCCCCTCTCATCTTTTCTCTGATCTAGCAGGATATATTAATCAGGGGGGTCTCTCCTTAAAAGCCTTTCTTTCACCTCTTTGAAGCAGTTTACCAGGCATCTTTCTATGCCATTTAGCCAACTCCTGATTTTTTGTTGTTTGCTTTTAGTCCTAAAAGCTGTACCAGAAATATGATTTTCCTTTGTCCCTTTAACTTTAGATGTTGTGAACTGCAGACAGAAGGAGAGAAGAGGTGATGTGAGAGTTCACTTTTCCTGCCATTTCTAGACATGAGAGGACAGCCTCTCCAGGAAGCTGTTCTCATAAGTGATGCTGGCTGGACTGGCAAAATGATGGCATGTTGAAATTTCATATGAAGCAGAATGATTTCCGTATCTGCAGATCCTCTTCAGTGGCATTAGTTATGCTAATAAAGTGGTGTGACTTTTCTGGCAGTGCTTGAGGCAGCTGCCAGGCTGTGACTGAAGACTCTATCTGGGGAAATAACTCAGCAAGTAAAATTCAGATGGCCGACAACCTGCTCGGGTTCCATCTCCTCATCCAGAGCTGTGTGTGAGCTCTATTGTTGAGCGCATAATAAACTGTGCCTAACTCAGACACAACCCCGCTGGCGTCTCAGACATTACTTTGAAAAGCTCTTCAGGACACCCCCAGTGTTTGCTTAATTTATGTGCTGATAGGCATTTCTATGACATCCATTGCCAGCATGCAGAAAAGGCTGGCAAAGTTATTAGGGGAAGAAAGAGGAAAACAAAAGAGAGAGTCGGTTCGCACGTTGCGCCAGATGAGCCCACCAGCTGCTGGAGGAAGAGGCATGTGCCACTCCAACAGCAAAAGGAGGCAGGGTGAATGCAAGATGAAGCTGGATGTGAGACTGCACCCTTTTTTTGCACAACGCTGGGGTCCAGAGCCAAACTGGGTGGTAGGATTATAATGAACTGCAGAATTAAAATTCTACCGCTTGTCCCTAAGGAGAGCCCCTGCAAATGTGCAGTGCTCTGAAAACCAAAGGGCGGAGTCTTGTCCGTACAAGAAATTCCTTTCTACAGGAATGAGCTACATCCCAATCTCCCCAGGATACACTGTGCTTTTTCAGGGACTAAATTTTCCTGGTCATGTTTTACGGTTTTCCACTTGCTTAGATCCAGACTTTAAAATGAAATAGAGGAGTCTGACAAGGAACCACTTTCTGTCTGGGTCTTCTAAAGACTTGGTTCATAATATGTGGTGAGAGAGTTGTCTGTGACTAGTCTTTCATAAGAAGCAGTCACAGAAAGCACAGTTGTAGAGTTTGCATTTGTTTAGGGAGCATTATTCTTTCATTCATGTAGTTATGACAATAATTGTTCTTCTGTTCAAGTTTGCAGTAAACATATTTGACAAATGATGATTTCATGTGTCCAGGATGAGTTTCTTTCCCCTTGGATGATTTGAAGCTACACAGAGGAGAGAATCTTGTCACTTCCTGCTGAGTACCCTCTTCTTTGGGACAAAACCTCCTGTTCTATTTCCTCCTGGCTTTCTGGGCTTTGTGGCTTTGTACCTTGCTCAAGTAAAGAAGCAAAAAATTTCTATTATATCACTTTCTTCTCTCCCAACAAGTACCTTTCAGGAAGAAAGTCACCACTTAATTTCTCTAGGCCTGCAAATGCAGTGGTGGGGATGGAAAGTCACCACGGATTTCTTAATAGACCAGCCTAACAGACTCACCTCTAACGTCCAAATATTCAGGTCACAGAGGTACCAGATAAATACATTATCTGCCCATTCACAGGAGTTTGAGTATCAACTAGAGAAGCAGAAGTACTTGTGCCCCAAAAATAGTCAGACACTCGTGAATTACAAGCATTTCTGGAGCAATGTTCATGTAGTAACCTTTCTCCAACAGCAAAAAAATGAACCACTGAAACAAAACCCCCTTAAAAGAAAAACCTCCCACCAAAATAACACCAGCAGTACAAGATTGCCCAGGCCTTTTCTTTTCCCAGAAGGTGGAATCTACTTGTACCCCCACAGCCCTGTAATACCATATTGCCAGTGCTAGTAGCAGGCTGTCAGTTTCTTGTTGAGTTTGCAAGGCCTCAGATCCATCTTTATTCTGTTTGAACTTTTCTTGACCCCCCTGCAGCTTTGTTTTACTTGGTTTAGCTGCAACTGCAATTTTTCTAATGACCAGATGGCTATGGCTAATTTGTTTTATTTCTGTTTATCTTTTTATGCTACCACCATGGTTTTATAACTCTAACTCAATGTAATATAGAGAAATGCAGTCCTGGTAAGACAAGAGAGGCCGTAAGAAGTGGGGACATGGGATGTGGAGGTGTGGGGTGATAGGAGGTGGGACTGGCACTGAAGACTGCATGGCTATTAACAGCTTACTCATGGTCAGTTAAAAAAATACAGATGTGGAGCTGGATGAAACCAGGTTTAGGAGTAAAAGAAGAAGCAGTGTCTAAGACTTGTGGAAGGCACTGTATCTGGGACTTTTGGATGTAGAGATGCAGTCCAACAAAAAAAGAACAAGCTGTAAAATTGTGCTAAAAAGCATATAAGAATAACCACAAGTGGATCCTGAAGTGAAGAGCAAGAAACCACCATCACCATCATGGCCCTCCTGGCAAAAGCTCCAGATGCTGACACCTCAACATAACCCCTGCCACCCACATCACCAGGATGAAACCACTGACCTTAGGACCCAGCAGAGAGGGAGATGTGTGAGCATAACACCAGGGAAAGGGATAGAACTCAGGTGTGTGTATGACAGTTTAAACTACAGAATTATTAGTGCTGAAACTTTTCTGACATAGAAGCATTCTCTCTTTTTCCACACTAATTAGATGAGGGCTGATAATGATTAAGCAACTAAGACTTTATTACACTAACAATAAACTCTTGGCTTTATATTTAAGACATGTTTACTGTTTGCCCATAAAAATGATTTTGAGAGTAACACACTTTCACTACCAACATTTGCTATAATCTATCAATGTCTGAAAGATGCACTTCATAACCAGTTTAAGCTGATGAGAGAGAATAAAAAGGATGGTCCCAATCCCTTTTGCCTAATACTCGTGGCTGGATATTTCTACCTTTTTTGTACAACTGTGGTCTCTGATAGAGCTGAAAATGCCTCTAGTCTAAATCTAATTGCACTCACACAAGGAGTAGTACCATGCATTAATATTTTCACTAAAAACAGTGGTAATAACAAGATAGCTGTGGCAGTACTGTATATCAGGGCTACAAGGTTACAGCTGCCTCAGTTTCCTGTGCTAAAATTGCAAGCATTAGTCCCAAAATGCTACTGTTGAAACCTTTTGGATGCAGGTGCAGTTAACATGCACACATTTGGAATTACATGGCTGAAAAATTAGTGGAAAACATTATAAATTTTGGTGACTGAAGAAGGAAAAAGACAGGAGACAGGAGCTGAGGAAGGAATGAACCTTATAAATCAGCTTTGCCACCCAAAAAGGTGTGCCACTGCACCGCAAGACTTGCTGCTTGCTGCTCACTATGTGTAATTCCCTTCTTCCAGGGAGTTCAGTTATCCCCTGGGAGAGCAGTGAGATGCAAGTTTTCAACCATCCGATCAGGGAACATATGATTTCAGGGGCACAGCACAGTTTACGGAAGAACGGAGAATGAGCAGCTGAAGTGAATAATGCACAAACTATCCATAGGCCACAATTTGTTTGTATAAACTATTTGGTAAATACTTACGCATAACTATCATATTCATAGTATTCAGGAATGGTTTGGGAACAAAGGCCAGACCTCCTGAATAATTTATTCCCCAGGAATTATTCAGATCGCTCTCATGTATTCTCTGGAGCCTCTCTCCGTGGCACATTATCAAAAGGTACCGTGCATTCAGTGGAAGTTGGCTGTGCCCCAAGCAGGACGGAGTGTGAGTGTTTGGAGTACAACCTGCAATATCTAGAGAAAACCTTACCTCCCTCCAAGCTGAGCTGCAGACACCAAGGCACAGATGTGCTGTGTGCCTGTCTCCAGTATTTCAAGCTGTTCCGTACAACCACGACCTGGTGAAATCAATGCTGAAGCATATGTGATGGGGACAGAATAAGAATTTTTTTTGTCATTTTTTTTTTTAATTAAAAAAAACCAAACCCATAACAAGCAAAAATGACAAAAAATCCCCCCAAACAAATAAAATCCAAACCAAAATAAGCAATAAGAACCGGACAAAAATTTACAGAAATTTGAAGAAAACACATCTTGAAAAAACATAAAATTCTCCTGCTCTATATTGTGAAGAACAGCTAAGCTTTTTGTTCTATTCTTTAACCTCGTATTATTTTTAAGTTGTCTATTTTCTGAGAGCTGGTTCATTTGTTTGTTTCTGTTCATATTAGCATTTGAGGCCTTATCTTCCCCACTTTCTGTGAAGATTCCCACAAATGATAAGAGGACAATAGCAATCAAATTTTGAGATCTCAGGCACTAAAAACAAGATTACTTTGTTGGGTTTTTTCTTGAACATTGTGAAATGTTGCTCTCATTTTCAAAGTCAGGGGGTTCTTAATGCTGTAATTTATTTACCAGACCACAGCCAAGCATGTGCATAGAAACACAAAGATAAATTCTCCTTTTCTTCAAGTTTAATATTACAGCAATAAATTTCTTTCAGTTTCCACTGACCAAGGACAGTTTGGGTAAGTGTCTTCTTGATTGCAGCTGCTAGCAGAAAAGCTATTCCCTCTTCATTAGAACAGGGGAAGTTTTATCATTACTTTAAATATATTGATTTTTATTTTTTTGTACAACAGATGCTTAATTTCAGTCAGATTTTTCAGATTTTGAATGCCGATAAGGAAATGATAATAAAGCTTCCCTCTTGCTGGTGGTTTCTTTAGGGAGTATTTTCTTCCTGCCTATTACAATAAGGGGTTATTTTTCTTCATCAGTGAAATTTTCCCAAGTAAAAAGCCATCCTTGGCTACAAGGAAAAGAAAAAAAATCACAACTAAGAAGCATTTCCTCACAATCAGTCTATTGAAATGCACCTTGCACCCTCACAAAAGGGGAGCTTCTAAACCATGATGAATAGGCCTTGATTTTACAGGTCTAAGTGGTATTTGAGCCACAGTCATTCCTAACTTGCTTGTTTTTCATTGGGGTTGTAACTATCCAGGTTCCCATAAAACAGCCAAACTGCAGCCAGAAAAGGTTTTCACAAGTAGAGTCGCTAGAATATTTAAATTTCAGAGACAAGATGAGAAAATAAACAGGGAATCTGGGGAAGTGTTTGAGGCCAGGTTGGGTGGGGCATCCTAGTAGAAGATGTCCCTGTCCTTTTGAATGAGATGAGATTTGAGGCCCCTTCTAGCCAAACCTGTTCTGTAAATCTATGATTTTGACACAAACTATACATTTAATGTATAATTTGGTTTGGTTTAGTTAACCAAAGCATTCAATATTGTCTTCATTCTGTATGTGTTTGGCGATTGGCTGGGGATTTGGGTTTTTGAGATTTTCTTGTTGTATGGTTGTGTAGGGTATTTTTGCATGTTTCCCTGCTTGTTTTCTTTGCAAAGTGATAATATTTTGGCATAAATCATTATTTGAAACAGAACCATGCATTTCAGCACTTTAAGATAAAAAATATGGATTTCTGTGGTTCAGGGAAACTCTTCTGTCTTTTTCAGGAGAGCTTGAAGCAACTAGCTGATGTTTGGCAAAATCACAAATTAAATTGTTTGCCTGAAATTGTCTTCCTGATTGTTTTAAGCCTGAGTTTCTTTGAAAATCCACCTAGTTTAAGGTGTTGACCCTGACTATGCTCAAAAAAAATAAGGAAATCATGGAGTTTAAAAAAAAGAAAGGGAGACACTGATGGTTACGATGGGAATTGAAGCACGCTGAAGACAATCCTTGATCAACTAAATGATAAATAGAAGGTAGGTCAGGGAGAAGCGCCCTGGAACCACTAATTTACAAGATCCTCCTATATCATTAAGCATCCACATTTCTGAGCAGGCAAAAATTAAAACTGTGACTAGTTTTAGGGACATAACTCTACATCAGTAAAACTCCATCTTGCTGACCACAGCCCTATGCAGCTATTGCTGAACTAAACACTTTGAAAACAGTGGAAGGCTGATTTATCTGTCAGAAAGTGTTAAAACTCTTGGCAGAGTCAAAATTAGAAGTTAAAATGCCCTATTTTACTCTACCTTCTGCAGAAGTGCCGTACCTTTAATTTTCATAATCTCTGCAGCTTTAAATTCAACATTTATTTTTAACACATATATTTTAATGAAACATGAAATATAAAACGAAACTCCAGTCTGCCTCCTATGAGCATGGAGAGAAATCCTAATTACCTGTTTCAAAAGTGTGAAGCTCTTTCTAATTTTCCAGCAGCCAGGTTCCTTAGACAGCACTCAGTATTATAACTATTTATGCCAATTGTGCTATTTCATGCATAAAATTACCGCATTATTGTTGGAATAGATGCTGGAGAGATATCTAAGCAGGGTGTAATCACTTCACTTTCTATCAAATTGTGCTTCTGAAAGGTATCATAAATTTTATTAGAAGGCAAGAGGCTAATGGAAGCCAATCAGCGTTAATGCTGATAAAATTGCTTGTATTTTACATTATAAAATGGGGAGATATTTTTATCATAAGGTTCCCTTTTGTTTTATTAAGAGTGTATCATGGAAAGTAGGGTACAATAGTTCAACAGAGGGTTGTCAGTAACCCTCTCCTGTTTCTTCTGTTCCTGGCTTAGCTTACAAAAAAGTTTGTGTCTCAAGATGCTTTCAGATCTTTGATGGCGTAAAGAGAGTGTAAAATAGGTTCCACAAACACTCAGGTCTGCGGACTTGCAGAAGTCTTTACAATGATGAAATCTCTGATGAAAATATCTATGTCCCAAATGTTATTTGGTGTTTTTATTGTTCAAGCTAATTGTTTTCTATTAGAACTGCCCATAGAATCTGGAGAGGAGTAGTTTTTATGACTCCCCAGTTTATTTTTAAAGCTCCACAGTAGAAGAATTGATATGGGAAGGATGAGGATCCAGAAATGGGGATGGAAAAAAGGAGCTTTACCCATCAAGAAGTAATGGAATGTGATTTAAAGAAATTGGTCTACTTTGATGGTAAATTAAGTTCTTTTTTTCTACCTGTTAATAAAATTTTGTACTTAACACAGCCACATTGGTGCAGTCATTTGTGAACAGCCGGTTCAAATTAGTTTCCTATTTTTTTTTTTTTAACTGTGTCAGGTAAGTGTGGTGGTTTCTGACCTATAGCTGGGGAAACTGAGACACCAAAAGCTGATGAGCCAAGATCCCAAAGAGGGAATTTGTGGTAGACCTCCTACTGGAAAAGAGGTAGTGATTCACAGGTAGCAGCATTTGGTGAATGCATTGAATGCATTACAAACTATGTGTGGTTTGTCATGCCCTGGCACCAGGGACAGCACCTTTCCAGGCTCTGAAAATCCCAGTTCAAACACCTGCTTTGCCTGACACGAGTGCTTATCTTCATCTGTAACATATACACTGTCCCTGCACATAAGGCAAATATTTACACCGCCTCTTCTCGGGCCATTATTTGTAGCATTATTAATGTTATTAGCATTATTTGCACTTCAGTCATGAAGGCCCCTCCAAGACAGGGTGTTTTGTGTCACACACTGTACAAACACATGGCAAAGGACAGTCCCAGCACTGCTGGATTAACAATCTAAATAGCTAAGGCAAACAGAGGCTGGGAGAAACAGCCCTGGGTACCCTGAGCAGGCAGGTTTTCCTGTGTTTAAGAAGGCAGATGACAGCTACCTGAGCTAGGATCACTTCACAACTTTGCCACTGATTTTCTGTGTAATACATTACTTAATCACCCCGCAATTCCTTGGATTTCCACAGGAGTAATGTCACCAATTTATTCCAAGTTTCCTTCGGGTCTAAAATTGCTGGTGCCTAGACCTAACTCCAGCTAATGAAAAAGAGTCATTGACAGGATGTGGCCCATTACTGAAGTCATATTCCTGCCTCAGGTAGTCATGCATATTCCTGTCAAAGCCCACATAGTGTAACACTTGGTGTTAATGGAGTCACAGTAGGGATGGATTTGTTCTCATCCAACTACATGTTTTAATTCAAAGACCACATTACTGTTCTGGTGACAGATTAGATAAAAGCAAAACATGTTTATTTCTTTTAATTCTAATTATGTTTTAAAATTCTGTTTCTGGTTGGCTGTTACTTATTTGCAGGGCTTTTTATTATTATATTATTATTACACTGCCTCAGTGTAACTTTTTCTTTTCTAATTTAATCCTTCATTTTTAAATACAATTTTCTTCTTCACCCACCAATAGCTGCATGACTGATTTTACTGAATGAAATTTATAACAATGACAGAACAAAAAGGAATTTAGCCTGAATCCAAACTAAAGTCATGTTAACAATATATTCAATTTTATAGCCTCAATTTCAATGGGGCGCCCAAGTCTTTCTGAAGTCAACAGTCTATTCTCATATCCCAAAACCTGAGTATGCTTTTCCAGTATAACTGGAATTAGTATAACATTGGTTAGCTTATCTGACTTTGCACCCTGAAATCATTGACTTTAAAATACTTGTCTCAGGCAGGCCACAGTGAAGAATAGAGAATTATTATCATATTTCCAGGAAAAAAAAAAAATGCAAAAAGGCAAAATGAAGTTCAGGCTGGAGGTATTTATCATAGCTAGGTAGGAAGCACTGCTAGAATATAGAGATAATTTCAAACACACTTATCACTTTCTTGGGCAGTGCATCTCTTGTGCCAAGATGCAACATTTGTAGAATGGATTTTGGCTTTTAATTAGACCCATCACAGGACCACAGGCTGCCAAAACTCTAATCTTCTTCTGTGTGACCAAGACACACACTTATGCTATCGCTGCAGTTGTAACCCACTATCTCAACTTCTGGTTCTTTCCACATGTGTGGTCAGTGTTTCTTCACGTTCTTCACTGTGCTGAGTTGTCTAATATCATGTCACCACCTCCCTTTCTCTCTGTGCCTTTCCATCCTGACAGGCCCCTTGCAGAAAGCCCAGATGCTGACAATTAAAGTGAAACTGGTTCCACTGCTTAAGGCAGCACCCCAGCAGGCACAGTAGCTGAAGTGGGATGTTAAGAAGATATTCTCCCAGGTGAGGTGAGGCTTTAGAGGGAGCCTTTTCTCTTGCTGTCCCCCTTGTACACACAGCTGAAATACCACGTTGGGAGATTGGGCAGAAGGTTTGCACAGCCCTGGATCTGGCTCTGCTTGTAGAGAGCTCTGCAGTCACTCATTAAATTGCACCAAAGACAAACTGAGACACCAAGTTTCTTTCATGTGCCAAATTATGCCCTGTTGGTCCAACAGGGACCTTTTTGAAAGGACAAGGTTTACATCTTTGCACTTGCATTTCCTATCAGCTGATGATGCCTCTTAGAATCATAGAATATCCAGAGTTGGAGGGGACCCACAAGGATTGCTAAGTCCAACTCCTGGTCCTGCACAGGGCACCTCAAGACTCACAACATGTGCTGAAGAGCATTGTCCAAACTCTTTTTGAACTCTGTCAGGTTTGGGACAGTGACCACTGCCCTGGGGAGCCTGTTCAGTGCCTGACCACGCTCCTTCTTCCTTGTTTTTTTCATTTGATGAGAGCTTGGTGTTCTTTTTTCTCTTTCATGTTAATAACCAGATCCCTTTTTCAAGCATTACTTTTGTTACAGCAAAATCCAATGAAACCCAGACTAAGATAAAAAAGACACATAGACATCTTCAGCATGTCTGCCTATGTATAGACTGTAACTGAGGACAGCTACAACTGAGAAAACAGTTTGCAGTGATGTTCATTCACTATTGATGATTAAAATACATCTTTTGAACCACCTAGTCTCTGAATCTTCTTCTGTGATTTGGGAACCCCCCGGCACAGAAGTAGCCATAGTGATTCATAGTCAGAGCACAGATTACCCCATATACAGATCGAATTTTGGGCTTCATTCATAGCCTGGGAATGTTAAAGTTCCACCTTTCCTTCAAAGATACAAGACTTTTTTGTTCCAGGGACAAAATTAAAAGTAAACCTGATCAGGCTTTTTGTTGTTTTAGTGCTCCAGAAGCATCCAAATCTCATTCAATCTCCATATGAATAACAGCACCCTTATGATAATGGCTTTCAAATACAAACATCAAATAATTATGCTGACAAAGCACTACACTCCAAACATGTCTCAAACAGGTGATGGAAAACATGAATTATCAGACACAAATATTCTGTATTTTCATCCGCATTCAGTTAACATTGCTGTTCTGCAATCTCCCTGAGATGGATCTCAGTAGAAGTACTCAATTGATTTACAACCTTGTAATTCATTTGTCGTCATTTATTTTCCTTTGTATAAAACAAGATGTAACTACACAAATGCTGGAATCCTAAAGTGCTGGATTAAGAGGATTCTGGCTTGTCAATGTCCTTTTACAAAGGAGAAACAAAGGGAACTTATGCAAGGCAATATAGAAATAATCTGGCTAAGAATATGAAACAGTTTATAACAGTATTCCTTTTCTCTGATAGGGAAAGGTGGTTGGCCACATTCTGTCCTTGAGTATTCCATTTCTATCTATGCCTTTTCTGTTCAGATCTTGAAGGACACAAAGTACTGGCAAACTGAAAATATATACCCAAAAATATGAAGACAGATGATGAAACTCTTAATACATGTTGGACTATGCAAAGAATTGTGTTTTTTTAATTTTTCCTCCTTTCTATTGTATGTATGCATCAGTCCTCTGTGATGCGTGAGCAACAAAGTCACACCACAGCACAAAATTAGCACTATGACTACCTGTTGGGCATATGAAATACAGAACCTTCCCAAATTTGGAGAGTTGGTCAGGTTTAATGAGTGTTATCATTCAAGCAATAAATATTGTCTCTGATTTCTGTGCTGACTTATGATCATCTGGTAAAGAGGGTGGATAACAAAAATGCTCAGGTTGCTCCAGTGACAACATGATGTAGCCAATATGCAAAATCAGAATT
This sequence comes from Corvus cornix cornix, assembly GCF_000738735.6. Lineage (NCBI taxonomy): Eukaryota > Metazoa > Chordata > Aves > Passeriformes > Corvidae > Corvus > Corvus cornix. The sequence continues at coordinate 19,372,811 of NC_046357.1, forward strand.
CTGCTGTATAATGCCATAGAGACTGAGTAGAATAGATTGATTTTATTTTCCCTTCAAAAAAGTTCAGCTTGAGCTGTATATCAAACCCAGGGTTATAGGATTTGCACAAGAGATGACAGTTTTGTGTTGGAGACATCAGAATTCTGGATAAAAAGATTCCAGTTCAGCACTCAGCCAGAATTCCTTAGGCAGGCTGGTTGTTTTCAAGCTCCCATTTATAATGTAGGGATAATATTTTCTTTTTCCATTCATCTGGCTTGTTTATACTATAAGCTCTTTGCAGTATTATTTATCTCCAATGATGTATAAGTTCAGCCTGTTCAGAATGGACCTATATATTTTAATAAATCAATAAGAAGATGTAGGCGAGAAACAGCTTTTTGCCCTAAAGACATTTTCAACATTTTTTACAGGAAAATACAAGCGGTCTTGAAGTTTTTGTTTATTTGTTTGTTTGTTATGTTGGGAGTTTTTTGGTGGAGAAAAATACAAACCACAGAGTGTGACAAGCTTACATATCTTAAATTCCCACTAACCCTGAAGTTAACTGGAATGTGGGAAAAGGAAATTCAGGATCTGGACTTGAACCAGGCACAACAGGTACTTGAATCAGAACTGTCAACATCAGAGTTGTATGTGCATTTTTATAATTGCATTACACATGGTTGGTTCCATGTTGCCACTGAGAATAGAACTCTTGATCTAACTGGAAAAGAGAAAGAATTGGAGAAAAACCCACTGTGAGCCTTGAAAGCTTTATTTTTGTAACGCTGTGTTCCTTCTTACAAAAAGTTTCCGCTTCAAGTTTTACATAGATATGCATGTTTTGAATAAAAAATTATTAAGCTCGTCAATGTTTTGTTCTTTTTGCCCTTTTTCTTGTCTTTAAATGCCTAATTTTCAAAACATTTTTAGTACTTTTCCAAGTTTCATATAAAAAATTTGTTGCAGATGTTCTCCTTCATAATATTTATATATACTAAAACTAAAATGCAAAACTCAGCCTGTTTTCTATTATTTATGTTGGAAAGTAATGTGGCAATAACTGTCTACTATTGAAAAAGTATGTTTTTCTCTCACTCACTTGTTTTGTAAAGCTGTCTGATAGTATTTATTTTAAAATCATCACTGCAGAGCAACATCCTAAAAATATCACATCTCAAAACCAGACTTGTAAACCAATGACAGGAAGTGAATATAAGTAGGGAATAACATCTCTCTGCTTTAACAATAAGAGAATATAATAAATATCACATTTAGTGTACATATAGCTCCATTTGCTGACTGTATATGCATATACACAAAGAGTTTTCCGAGTAATAAACAGATTTCACCAGATCATTTTCCCATATAAATGACAGAGTTTTCCATTTTAGACTTAACATACACATAAATAAGCACTATTTTTGCCAACCCTAAGAGAATATTCACTAAACAAGATGAAAGAAAAGAATTCTTAGCAAAACTAATCTTACCATATATACTTAGGTGTCTCATGTGAACATACATTTCACTTGAACATATTTCTGTTTTCAGATACACTGTGCTACTATCTTTTTTTTCTGGCCCAACATTGCTATGAATTGCTGTATTAATTATACTGTCTGGACTATTTGTCAAGGTAAAAACCAATTCAAGTAAAATGCTGCCACATCTGAAAAAAAAATCAGAAAAAGAATCAGAAAAAAAACCAATGCTTTCTTTTTTTTTTTTTTTTTTTTTTTTTTTTTTTTTTTTGGGTTTTCATATTTTTTTTAGATCAGTTCTCTGAAATGCACAGCACCAAATTGTCATTACAGAAGCAGAAGCAAATATTTAGGACCACTGAAGAGGAACAAGAGGAAGCATTTTCCTTCATAGTACCAGCTTAAATGAATGGAGTCACAGGTTAACTTGATCACTTTTGATATTTCTTGATTCAGTGAACAAAGACAGAAATTCCAGAAGGCATTTAACCTGTCCTAAAATTAATAGCAGACACCCATTCCCATTTTTTGGCAGCTCACATGGTCTCATAGTGAAGGGGTTGGATGCCCAGAGTAACACAAAGTCCAAGCCAGCACTGGTGCCTGAATTTAGAGGCAAACCAGGATGCCCATATGGAATCTCCAGAGTGCTCAGCCCTGTCTTCACAGCTCTTGAGATGTTCAGAGAAACGTCCATCACTTTCCAGGTGCTACCAGTGCTGTGTCTTCTCTTAAACCCCAACAGAGCACTCCTCAACTTAACCCAAAATAGGTGTAGAATGGGGCAGACCATTATTATTTTGGGCCCATGCAGGTGTGTCCTGAATGCAGATATGCCATGAAAGCTCTCTCCAACACCTTCCTAAGGAAGGGTCAAGGACTTGTGAAAAGCTTTCTGTAGAAGGTAAGTACAATTGCTCTGGGAACTAGACAAGGATGCTGTTAAAGGATGCTATCAATACTGTCACAGGATGTTATTAGCATTATTAGGACGTTAAGAACTGGCAGTGCTTATTTAGAAGCATTTGATGTCATAATAGAATTCAACACAAACACACAGAACATCTATACATTCAAGGACTTTCCTGGAAAACAAAAGGAAATCCTGATGGGTGTAAAGATTTTAACAATAAAGAAAAAATGTTGCTGCTTTGATCAATACCCTCAGGATTTGCAAAATGGCAACAAAGTGAGGAACGTGCCAAATAATTTTTGGCTTTGGCCCTAACTTCTAAGTCTGTCAAGGACTTCTCTTGCCAATTGGTGGAAAATGGATTACTGTCATTTTTCAAGGGACTGCACATCATTTTCCATTGATTGGCATGCCAAATCCTTCACAAAGTAATGAGTCAGGCATGATGCAAATCATCGTTGCACTGTCACTTTGATTGCATAGCCCTCTATCAATGTGATTAAACTGGTGTGGCATCCAAAAGGTAATGTACAACTCTGCTTTGCTTGCAGAGTGGAAAAGAAAATTTTAGCGCTAGGCAGTGGAAACAGGAGACAAACAAAGTGGTGAGAGACATCAGTCAGTACCTGTTGCCGTGCTTGTGAGCAATTTTTTAGCTGAAATGGTAAAACACTGATCATGGTTCACGATGAAATGAGATTAACCTGGAAAATTTGCCATGACCATCATACGTGTTTTCTTGTCTGTCACAGCCATTTTAATGCACTTACCAAAACTGCATCTGGAGATAAGATGCAGACCTGTTTCTTAATTAACCATTCATAATAAAAAGGTACTTGTTACTGACAAGACAACAGACATGGATTATATTTTCAAGTGTCTTGTACTTCATTTTCACAACAAAATCCTAATAAAACACCCAAATCTTATGAAATTCTGAACACTTGTAAATACCAGGCACCTTGCAGTGTCAAACCATGAAGACCTCTTCTTCAAACTACTTTTGATGTCAGTGTCTCTGACATACACTGAACTTATTTATTTGCTTTTGGATTGAAGGATTAATGCATCTTCTAGCTGCAACAACATTTGTTTAAGATGTGTATTCATCTTCTCTCTGTGGGCTCTCTCATTTTGGAAAGGTTTAAGAAACTCTGCATTCTTACCTGTGCTGAGGAAATTAATATTTTCTTGCTCCTCTTTAGACCAACTATTTTCATTAAAGTTTTCAAACTACCTGATCAAGTTTGATAAAAGTGACTAATGGGCTCCAAAATTGGGAAAAATGAGTCTGACAGCTACAAGCACACATCTGAGCACAAGTAGAAATAACTGTGGCCATATAGTCAGCACTATTTCATAGACAGACCAGAAAGGGAAATAAAGCCATGCTAGACCAGCCTGACAAGGATGTAGTACATTTAATATTTACTTTTACGGCCAAGAAAGATATTCTGTGATTATTTATTATTGTGGAGGAGCTAAAAAGTAGATTTAGGTGATTGCTAGTGAGCTGAACCCTTCACAAAACTTTCTGACAAAGCTGAAAAGTAGGTTAGTATTCAGTTCTCACATATCCAGCTTATTTGAGATATACTTAAGTGGCCTTCTTGCTATAATGTTTCCTCAGTAAAAAGTAAGTAAACTAACATCTTTATCAATTTGTACTAAAGGATTTATAGTATTTCCAGACAATAACTCATTCTGTTTATGGTAGCTGAGAAGCTCTTTTCTTTGATTTTGCTTCAATGATTTGGAGATTCATCTCTGTGTTGAGATCATCAGAAATCTGAGAATGTGGTTCACATCAAAAATTTCTTACAGATATTTTGGAGTATTTCTCCAATAGAATCAAGCTTCTGTATCATCCTCTTTCTGGATAGAGGAAGGGTTTTATTTAAGTTCATATGATAATATTTTATTTTATTTTAATCTTACTCCATTTCATATCATTTTATATTATTTTCTTTCTTCAGCAGAGCTGACAAAGCTAACTTAAAAATAACAGTGAAAAAAAGAAAATCTTCAAATTCACAGTATCTATTTCATCAATGGCACTCCTGTGAATAATGACTAAGTTTTTCAAACTCAACTTTTTAATTGCTTCCCTTGTATTATAATGCCATCAGATTAGAAAGTGTCATTTGCAACCAGTTTCCATAGAGAGAAATGACTAAAAAAAGGAAATGGTAATAAAAAACCTTTCTGAAATACAATCATTTGCAAGAAAGTGATTCACAAGGTGCAACTACACACAAATACTCACAAAAAATCATAGAAATATTTGGTTCTAGATATAGTAAGAGATTTATTTAGTACCTAAAAGTGATTTGGATTGTTCTTAGCTCAATTAAAACCATAGCAAAAAAAACCAAACAAAACAAAATGAAGAAGAAAAGCAACAACCCTCCATGTTGGATGGATTAAATTTAAATTTAATCAGCTCAATTAAAAATAATGCATCTTTGAAAGAAAAATGTTGACATGGGGATCTGCAACCCAAAGATCTATGGATAGACAAGGACTTAGAAAAACTATTGGGTTTAGATGACTTGTTAAAATGAAATTCCTCACTTTTGTCATTACATTCTATCAATATGAAATCCAAATAAATTCATATAATTTTTACATTTACTCTCTAGCTGGTTTTCAGAGTAAATTTTAATTGGGATAAATCCTACCATTTATTTGTTGCCTGTGGAAAGAAAAAACTTCTTTGTGTGATTGTTTCTTTCATTAGTGCTCACCGTCACAATTGAAGCCCTCTCCCTGCCTCCTGGTGCCAAACCCAGGCTACATTTTTCTTTTTAGCTACAAACTATGTTCATAGCCAGGTGCCTACAACAAAGGCTGTTCAAAGGTAGGGGTCTGAGAACAAATGTCATGCAGTGCTTTTTTTTCTGACTGAGCTTTGGTCTTCATCAAGGTCTGACAAATATTGGCATTATATGTCACTAAGAAGTAAAAGAGCATGCTCTGACCTTCAAGAATCCTCACAATATGTACATTATGTTGATGTGCCCTTTGTTTTGTCTCTCTTAGTTTGTTTTGGCGGCTTCAGTGATTTGGTCTAATGCAGGGTTGTTTTACCAAGTTTTATCTGCCTCTTTTAACCATGAACTGGACAACTGAGTCCATCTGACAGTTTTCCTTTCCATGGCAATCAAGGCAATCACAGGAGATTGGGTTCATGCACATTTTTAACGGTGATGAGCACCCTCAGGAGTTTTGCAGATTTCTTTTGGAGGAAGAATCACCATGTCTGACCATGCTTCTGAACTTCTTCCTGTCTTTGCATCAATTTATCTGAATAGACAATTGGGTTGAACAATTAAAGAAATTCATCCTCCTCACAGATCTCTCCGAAGCATGTGGCTTAAGTGCTGTAGCTCATACTACACCAGGAATGAAGGCTTGTGTAATCCATAGGACTTTGGAAAAGCTCATTTTTTTTCCAGTTTCCAGGCATAAAAGGCCCTGAGTAACATTATTTTGTGTTATATCAGTCTCAGTTAGATATGGGCTTTTGTAGTGATGAAGTCCAAAAAATTAGGACAACACCATTTGAAAAGGATGTAAAGTAGCTATTCTGAAATGTGGTAAAATACAAAATACCACTTCATCACCCTGCAGGATATGGTTGTATTTTATAACCAGAAGCAGAATAAACAACCATGTTGCCAATATTGATATAGTTGCATTTGTTTTAAGGCAGGTTCTAAATTTCTCAGATCTTTATATCCATTTTGGTGTCTGGAATAATTAATTAATCTTAAAGGCTGCAAAACCAGTGAGTCTGGTCATAGAACCATAGAATGGTTTGGGTTGGAAGAGACATTAAAATTCATCTAGTTCTGACTCCCAAACAATATTAAATAGTTAGAAGATACACTTGTATGCATCAGCTGAAGGTATCTGAAGATACATACAAATATAGATACATATTTTTATACGTATGTATTAGGAAGTGTCAAAGTCTATCTGCATAATATTAGCTTGCTATTAAGATATAGTCACACACAGTAAAGCTTAACAGTTCTTTAAATATTTGACCATGTTTTGTTCAGGCAATATTTATCAAGTGTTGTCACTTGACAGTCTGATCTATCAGGTATGTCAGGAATAAGCTACAACTCAGTAGCTCTTTTTAGCTTTCACTTTTCGTGTTTTTAAAGAAAAAAGACAAACATGTGACAAAAGATAAGCAGGTGAGTATCTTAGTGTCTTAAAGAATCTCAGTCATCACCAGAGTACGTGCGCACTTAAATGACTTCAGAAACAATGGATTAAGAGCATGATTTTTAAAAGGTCTTATCCTCAGTCTTTCTTAGACTCCCTTGAACTTAATGATAAGACTGCCTGAGCCTCAGAAAAGAGGTAGGAAGCAAGTACAGATATACTCGCTAGAAGTAGAAAAGTAGAGCAAGGTAGTTACAATGCATCATTTCCCACTAACAGTGATTTATTTTTCATGTATTCATATATTCTTTATGAGACATCAAAGCAGCTATCTGACCTCCCGTGCATCATAGGTCGTCACATTTTATGCCATTACTATGGTATTGACCCAATCATTATTTTTAATTTAAATATGTTGTAGACAAGCTTTCAAAAGCAACATGAAGATTTACAGATGCTGTATCCACAGACTCCTACAATCTCACCCATGACTTCTTTACTCTTGATCTTGGGGTTCTCAGTTTTTGTAAAATTGGGTTTGCTTTGATGACATTATCCTAAAGTCAATATTCATGCACTTTTACTCATTTTAATCATCGTCCCTAGTACCAGTAGCTGGTCAGAGCAGAGTGGAATCTCACTGCAGGAAAGGTGTCTCACTTAGAGATATGTTAATGCCTAGCTTCATCGTTGTTCCAGAGTTACAATTGTCTCATTCAAGGTTCCCTGACTCATCCTATGGGGCAACCTCTTCCTTGTGACTCCTTTGCATTATGTTAAAAGAGATGTAGTATTGGGATAAGTGAATCTAATCAGCAGCCTCACACCCATATGTTGCAATATCAGATGTACCAATGACAGATGTACCAATCTCGAGGACAAAACGCCATCATTTGTAGCTAACATATAGTTTCAAAAGTTCATTTAAGTGGTCTGACAGGGCAGTCTGATCCATGTTGTGCTAGGACAAAGGGGAATGGTTTTAAAATGAAAAATAATAGATTTGGACTGGATATTAGGAAGAAATACTTCCCTGTGAGGGTGGTGAGGCCCTGGCACAGGTTGCCTAGAAAAGTTGTGGCTGCCCCCTCCCTGGAAGTGTTCAAGACCAGGTTCAATGGGGCTTGGAGCAACCTGGTCTGGTGGAAGGCGTCCCTCCCCACAGAGGTTAGTTGGAATTACATGATCTTTAATGTCGTTTCAACCCAAAACCTTCCATAATTCTATGATTCTGTGTATTTTCCAAGAATACTGTAAACGAAACTCAGCATGTGTTTATATCTGCACTTGTACCTTGCTATAGCTATAGCCATAGCCGTAGCTCTTTACACCTATTTAACAATACCTGTTTGTATATATTTTCTATTATTATTATTATTATTATCATTATTTTCATATGCAGAATAGATCATACCCAAAAGTGAGAGCGAAGAGAAATGCATAACCAATGACCTAGTCCCTCTAGATTGGCCTTTTCTTAAGGGCAATTTTCTTAAGGAATTTTCTTAAACACAGAGTTGTAAACCTGAAGGTGAGCTGATTTTAGTACCCTGATCTCCCACTTCTGAATAACTGTTGCTTATGCTTAATTTAGGAAAAATGTCACTTCTTAGACTGTTGGGCTTGGCTGGTTAGTTGGTTGGTTTTAATAAAATTGGCTGTGGGCATTCTACTTTCTGCTGAATTCAACATCTTCCTGTGAGTATATGATTAAGTCACTCGGCCAAGAAAATGGTAGATTTGCCTACCATCCAGGATCCAAATGAATTTAGGTTCCTAAGGTTCTTGGTCCACCCCTCCCAAATGTTGATATCTTTTGGCATGTGCTGTGGAACAACCTCAGGTGCCAGTGACACCTTTAGAATTTTTTACCAGAGGAAACCTTCCTTGCATTTTCATACAGGTTATGTATTTTGCCATTTGAATGTAGGTTAAATGTAGGTTCTTAAATGCCATTCTTCTGATATGATCATTACCGTTCAGGTAAGAGACCTAGGGGTTATGAGAGAAAGTTTTATGAAAATGTCAGCTCTGTGTTCAGCAGTGGTCAGAAAAAAAGCAAATCTAATGCTAGAAATCATTAGGAAATAATGGAGAATGAAAGAGAAAATTGATTTAGACGTTTGGAAGCAGGGACGGTACAACCATATATGTAGTACTGTGTGTATTTCTGCCTTTACTGCCCTCATCATAATTATGAGGAAAACTGGTTAAAAGATTCATGAGGATAACGTGGTAAAATTTACAGTGTATTTTCCACTGTTATTTTTTATTTTGGCAAAGGCTTGATGTAGAGGGGCTGTGACAGAAACCTACATAATCATGGAAGTTTTGGTGATGAGAAATAGATATCGGTTTTTCATTGACTTTGCAAAAAAACCCACGAAACAAATGGAATCAAAGTAAGCTTGCAAGACCAGGATCCCAAATATGTAGGAGTTCTGTCTTCACTCAATTAGAACAACAGTTGTGAGAAAACCTGTGTAAGTCTTTCCAAGAGGTTATGGATGATAAAAGTTTCAACATGTTCAAAGGGGCAATGCTCAAGTACATGGAAAAAAAACCTGATAGTTCCTAAATACACAGGAACTGTGTCCTGGTAAGGAAGGCTAAATGCCAAAAGCAGCTGTATTTGGAAGAGTTCTGGGGCAAAACCTGCTTATTCTTGCTGGAGAACTTGGTTTGTTAGTAGGATGGAAACAGTGTGCTTATTCTCATTTTCATCATGTTATTAGAAAGCCTTGGGGATCTGAGGTCTCAAAAAGATCCTCAGACTTTAAGGATTTAGCCTCTTTTCTGCAGTGACTTTTATGTAAAATTTAGTTTTCTCTTTAGAATAAAGTGACAAAATAACTTAGTGAAAGCTTCTAGACACAGTGACTCTGTGGTGTCCAAGATTATGTGAGGATCACCGAGAAATTCCATGAACTGGGCTTTCTTTCTTGTCATTTAAAAGAACTATACAAAATTTCTCCTGGGACAGATTCCTGGCAGACATTGTTTTGATAAAGTATTACAATAATGCACCACTGAAGCAGTAGCAATCCTGGATATTACAAAAAACATGTCAAAGGAGTAAGCTGTTCTTTTAGTTGTTGAAATGCATCACTAGAGCAACAGATGCCAGAGGAAAAAGGATTGTTAGCAGCCACAGTGCTTTAGAGGTTCAGAGAACACCATGAATGATGTTTATTATTATTTATTTGTTGGGAGGTTTTTTTATTTATTGTATGGTTACCACAGAGTGGGCTTTGTACAAATCTGTGTTGAAAAAGAGTATTTTATAAGTTATTTTAAAAGAAAGTCTTAACAGTATATGATTACTAATTTGCCCAGAAGATCATTCATCATTTCACATCACTGAAACAATTTTCAAAAATTAAAATTTCAAGTTCAATTTTAAAAGAAAAAATATACTTAAAATTATAATTAGAATTCCCTTCTTCAGCCTTTCATAATTTTAAGACTACTTTTACTTGGACCCATTAAAAATCTTTGAAAGTGCGTATGCAGATATAGCAGGGTTTTATGCAGCTCATGTTACTGGGCAGATCCTTTTGAGGGGGATAGATTTTAGCTCTTGGGGTTCTATGAGTGAGCAAAGATACCTAATTTGCTTTTCAAGCCATTTTCTTGGCCCTAAGAATTGAGAATAATCACTTGAAATTGTGCCTGAAGTACACCTTTTTTTACAAGTATTTATTTGGAAATAGAAAGCAAAATTTTCACCAGACGGGAAGATAAGCATGAATTGCTGTCATGCTTCTGAGAGTACTTACCCACCACAGAAAAAACAGGGTCAGATTTTATTTTCTCTTGGAAGAGTTCTCTCTAGGTTATGGAGGCTTTCTGAAGGCTAGAAGGAAATCCTCAGTTACCCTTCTTATTGCAGCTACACCTATGTAAGTAATCACTCACATAAAGAGTTGCCCTCTGCTGCAACATTGGCAAAATTTTCAGTCTCATTTTGCATAAAGGAATACAGATATTTTAAATTTTTTCTAGAAATCTTGAGTGGCTGAAATATTTGTCTTTTCCCTCCATCTGTGCATACCCCATAGACTAAGGCATTCTCTCAGTCCAAAACACAGACAGACTTTATTCAAAACTACCAAACAGACAGAGCTTTCTGATGGACTAACCCCAGTGGCATCCCTGGATTTTCCTATATTTTCTCTTTACTCCGTGGTACCGCCCAACAGTTATTCTGGACCATGATGCAAAATGGTTTCATTACGCAGAAGGAAGTGCCCCATTGTTACTAGATACTCTGAAAACAGAGAAAATCCTCAATATCCCTTTATTTCATACCCAGCCAACAAGCTGGCACTGCGTCAGAGAGAAGGCAGGCACTTTTTCCAGTTGCCTTGTCAAGAAATGTAATATATAATAATACCCTGCTTCCTTCCTGCAGAAAAACTTTTTGTTAAAATTGGCATCTCTGTCTCGTGGCCTTGAGAGCCTGAAATACAGGGTGCCACTTAATCAGCTAGAACAGTGCTGTGCTTGCTGTGGTGAATGCTCTCCAAAGGCTTCCATGGTGTAACGAATGGTCAGATGGTGTGTGGATTGACTCACTTCTCCCCATGAACATGGTATTTTGCCAACATCTGCATTACATTGTGTCAACAATTGCAATATTACAGAGTTGCTGCTTTCTTTTTATCTCCTGAGTCCATCCATTTAACTGTTCCTGTGTCAGAATATAACACAGTGCAGCTATTTCTAGTAGCCTGGTGTTATTCAGCCATTTTTCTTTTGCAAACCCATCTTCAGTCGTCCCAGAAGGTTAAAAATTATATTTTTTCTGTTAATAAGTTCTTTCTGAGGGATTTAAAATGCACAACTTTGAAGCACACCAGCTTTTCCCACAGGGCTACAGCAATGTAACTCATCATGCCAGAACCATCACACCATCTTCCAGTGGGTTGAAAGACTGGACATTCCTCATTACTGTGTTCCCCCTGGAAAACATTGCTGGGACACATGCATATTGTCCCAAGGATGCTTATTATTATTATTATTATTATTATTATTATTATTATTATTACTATCTCTCATAGTAAGGTGGGGTTTTCCCTCAAAACAAATGGGAAGATCATGGCAAGACTGTATATAAAATTGAAGATTTTAAAGTAAGCCTGCTGCATTTGGGGAGGCCTGGGGATGTTTTTTGGAGAGGTGCAATTTCACAGTGAGGCCATTCTGTGGACGTGCAGAAAGTGTGATGCCAGTTGCAAACTGCTCAGAACTTCAAACAGATCCATCAGTGTGGTAGAAAAGGGCTGTATCAGGTGGCTTGTGTCTTGCACTGGAAGCAAACTGCCAAAACACAAAATCCCTGCTGTCACACATCATAGAACAAGAGAATGTTTGGGGTAGGGAAGGGCCTCTAAAGCTTATCTGGGCCAAGTAGCCTGCAGTGAACAGGGACACCTTCCACTATCCCAAGTTGCTCCAAGCCCCATCCAATCTGGCCTTGAACACTTCCAGGGATGAGGCAGCCACAGCATTTCTGGGCAGCCTATTCCTGTGTCTCACCACGCTCACAGCCAAGAATTTCTTCTTAATACCTGATTTAAAGCTACCCTCCTTCAGTTTGAGACTATCGCTCCTCGTCTTATCACTACAGGCCCTTTTGAAAAGTCCCTCTCCAGAGATCCTGGATCCCCTTTAGGTACTGGAAGTTGCTCTTAGGTCTCCCCGGAGCCTTCTCTTCTCCAGGATGAGGAAACCCAACTCTATCAGCCTGTTTCCTTAACAGAGGTTCTCCAGCCCTCTGAGCATTTTTGTGGCCTTCTCTGGGACTTGTTCCAACATGTTCTTACTGTGTTGGAGTCCTCAAAGCTGGATGCAGCACTGCAGGTGGGTCTCAACCAGAGAGAGGCAGAATCTGCCTCCTTGACCTGCTGCCCGTGCTGTGGGATCAGCCCGGGACATAGTTAGGGCTTTCTGGTAGCCATTGCATATTGCTGGGTTATGTTGAACTTCTCATTCACCAACACAATCAATTCCTTCTCCCCAGGGCTACCCTCAACCCTTTCTCCATAGGAACAATTTATTCCAGTGTAAAAGAAATTGCACTGTCCTATGGTGTACAAGGCAGGGGGAGTGCTGCCATTAAAACACCACAACACTCTCTGTGTATCTAGGACTTGAGAAAGAGACCACACAAAGGCTATTGCAAGCAAAATAGATATGATAATCACGGAACAATTAAAAAAATAATTGCTGTTCTAATTTCTGGGGTTGTAAAACTAAAGGGCAAAGAATTTAAAACACTACATGACTAGGTTGAGTCAATAGTAATACAAATAATAAGAGTGGTATGATGAATCTGTGGCAGACCTGGCAATTAAACCTGTATTTTCTAAGTCCCAGGGTGAGAATGATTGCCCCAGACCATCTTTCTTTTCAACTTAATATTTCCTCTGGCCCAGCACATGTTGGAAAGCTCGTGTTTTCATTATTAAGTGCAGCTCGTATTCATAATCAGGGGCTAATGATTATTTTGCTAATAAGAATTAATGCAATTTTCCAAAACCATAACCAGGCATCATTCCTCAATAATTTTCTTTGTTTCGTGTTGGTTTCTCCCTTCTATTCATATACTTGTAGTCAACATTTTGTTGACTGCAGCTTGGATATTTGAAGCTTGATTCACTTATTTTTAGAGACGACTTGCACCAGGTGAGCTGCCCTCAGAAAGTCACCTGGCCACCTCCTCAAAAAGTCTTTTGCAAAGTCTTTTTTGCACATAGCTGGGAGAATGTTTCAGATAGCTCAGGGCTTCTCACACAGGATTAGATGCCTATGCTTAAAAGAAATTCATTTAGCCTAGGGTTTCACAGGTTAGACTATAAAGTGTTAAGATTCAGTTTGTAGGTTAGAGAAGCTAATTTTAGGTGTTGTTAGTGCAGGAGTCTACTTACATGCACTTTGTTTCTTCAAAGTCCTCTTAGACCTGAAGATGCAGACAATGTAGTCAGCAGGGTCTAGAGATAAGACATTCTGCTATCCCATGGCAGAATGTATATTCTGTTACTTAAATACCTCATTAGATCTCCATAATGGCAGCTGAAATTTAGTCAACACCCGGCCATCAGCATGTCAGACATCAGTCCAAGAGTTGGATCCCACCAGGCAGCCTAAACATGTGTATCTGTTGGTAATAGCTTGAAACATCCAAAATATTTAAATATCACTAGTATACATGGCACAGCATTCATGGGATATCTGCAGCTGATAGAGGGGCTTTTAGGCACTGGACAGGATAACCTGAGGCACATCCATTGGCATCAGATGCCTAAATGTAGACAACTGAATTGAGACCTTCATCTCCACATGGCGTACTTGTTCATGCTGCATGTTGTACCCTAAACATAGGTGAACATGATTGCATCACCATATAGAATCAATTGCTAGTGCATTGGCCTCTAGATGCTCATTTAATCAGGGAAACCCTTCCAGGTTTTGGTTTGTTGAGACAATGCTGATTTGCAGTTGGCTGGTTTTCATCGTCTCTGTTTCTTCCACTGTTTATCATTTCTCTGAACCACTGAAAAGTCTAGTGGGAGTTAGAAGTAAGGAAGGGAGAAAAATCACACTTGGCATGGTTTTGCTCCAACCACCAGAAACCCTTTGAGTTCAAGACTGTCAGAGGAAAACAAAGGACCCAGATATATTAAACCATTGTATTAATCTGGACTTTCTATTTTTTTTTTTCACATGGGAAGAAAAATTTAGCAAATATATATGAAAATTGGAATCTCAAAAAAAAAAACAAACAAAAAACAGCTAGGGCATTCTGTGAGAGACTGAGAAGGTCAAGATGTAAGATTTATATTTTTATAATTTTATATGTGTTTATGTATATAGTTAACAGTCTCCTAGACTGAAAACCAACTAATTAATGACCTTCCCCTTGTACCACCCCTAACTTTCCCTTCTGCTGGCTGCAGAATTGCTCAGTGGCATTTTACCCATTAGGGGCCATTTTCTTTTCTCACCTTTTTTAAAATTTTTTTTAAGTCTGTGCTTCTCCATGCATATTTCATAGGTTGACTCAAGCACTCTTTATATTCTCCTCCAGACTTGATCTTTCTTTCAACGCCTCTTTTTTCTATATACTGCATACAGATACTGCATGCAGTGCCTGTCCTTCCTATCTCACCTGGTCCACAGCCTGCTCTCAAGACTGTTCTGCTTGCATGAACTAGTCCTGAACTATCTGTGTCTTTTAATGGAGCCAACTCACTGCACTGTAATTTCCTTCTCCAAAGGTCCCCTTTAGTCCAGGATTGTGCCTTTTTTTTTGTATGCCTACACAAGGCTTTCTTTCATTTTTCTCTTCCTGACATCAAAACTCAAACCCATTTCAAGATACATTCTTGATGGATACATATGCGTGCAACACAGGAGAGGTAGGAGCAGCATGAGCAACCAAACATCTAGGAAAGAGAAGCTGCACCAAAGACAATTAATGATAGTCCATGAAGCTGAGATGTCTGGAAGCAGGTGGGATCTTCCAGAAACTTTGAATGGGTTCAGACTACAGAGAAGATTTAAGTATTTTCCCTGCCATTTGAATTTTAATCTATAGGGAACTAACCTCTTTAGATTAGATGCAAAACATAGTCCTTTCTGAGAAACCAACACACACATACACACACACACATGCACAACAAAACCCCAAAGAGCTGAGCTGAGATCAAAACACTTGCTACTTTGAGATTCCTCTGGTGAACTTGAATCCTAGTCTTGAAGGTGAAATCCATCTTCTGAGTCCACAGAGCTTTCTGTTCCCCTGGAACTTCTTACAATGTCTATAAAGATTTCTTCTCTTAACCTTTCTTGTGTTATAAAAAGCACAGCCACATTCCTCGTAACTATTTGATGTCTTATATAAAACCCTTTTAAAAAAATCCCAAGATAGCATCAAAAGAAAAAGTTGCCCACAGTTGTCTTTAAATGCCATGCTTATTTAATATCGACATGATTATAGAGTCACTGCTCTCTGAGTCTCGAAATCCCAGACTAGCAATGGAGGTGCACAACCTAAAATCTGCCAGTTGTTTAAAAAATAATAATAAAAAAATTTGACTCCATGGGGAAAATGTGTCAAGAGTAAAAGGCAGTGAGGGTGAATTTTGGACAGAATCCAAATGCAATTGTAGGAAAGAAGCTGCTTGCTTTTTTTGATTTTTTTGTTTTGTTTTGTTTTGTTTTCTGGGTGTTTTTTTTTTTTTTTTTCCCAACAGCCTCCTGACACACTTTCTTCAGTTTTGCCAGAAAAGTTGAAGTCTTTCCTCAGGAGAAATATATGCGTGTGCATGTGTGTGTACATGTGAGCTATGGTAGACCCAGAAATTTTAGACACAGGCATACCTGACATGAAGGGAAGAGGGGAGATGTAGGACCTGCCTTGTCATAAAATGAGATATTTCAGATAGTTTACCTTTGAAATATGTCAACTACCAGTTCCTTGCAATTCTAATTTTATTTTATTTTATTGTTCCCAACACACACATGCCCACAGGTGCTCATGTGTAGCCAGTGTATAATATGTGTGTATATGCTAAGGAATAATTTATTTTGATTTGCTATAGTCAATGTATAATTATGTGACAGGTCTGATCTCCAAGATGAATCATTTCTTCCTTTGTGATAGGATGAGTATGTCATAACACATTAACATCCTACTGACAGCTGCAAAATATAGAGAGAATCAAAAGACCAGACCAGGAGGGCAAGATAAAATAACAAGAAAAATTGTAATAGCCATCAGGTACTGGTTTGTCTCAGTTCCCATTGACTTCAGTAGTGCCTAGGATTGTGCAGAAAGCAAAGATTTGTTCATGCTTATCTCTATCATAAAGAAACAAAGAAACTTTATTTTGACACTCCACTGAAGTAAAAATATATTTATTTCTTCACAAGTACTTTTTTTTTTTTCATAACAGTGCTAAGCAATCTATTTGCCTGATTTTATATATGTCTTAAGAAGTAGCTTGAGAGGCTGACTATAAAGAGATTTTGCCACCCTTCCTTCTTTCTTCATGTATGCAATTCCTTTTAAGTAGCAGGAATATCATTCCTGGGTGATAGGATTAGCACACAGGATTTTTAGTTTACAGTCATGCCTGGAGGGCTGAATCAGGACTGGAGCTAAATCATGTACTCTTCAAACTCGTGAGTCCTCAGAGAACTTGCCATCTAATTAGGAATTATATTTGCATAGCAAATGACCTTAGCATTAAAAAATAATCTTATTGGTTATCTCTTTCTTCCCTTTCTTATGTAGTGGGGAACGAAATGAACTGCATTGGTAAAAAATATGGGAGAAACAAATGGGAGGGAAGCGTGGCAAATCTGAAAAAAAAAAAGTAGAACAATAAGGATATAAACCTTTAGAGACAGGGATGAGAGAAAGGGCGGAAAAAGATAAATAAGTTTAGAAACATAAAGAAACAAGGTTGTTGAACTAAATATGAAATCCCCAGGAAATGTCCTCTCAATGTAGGTTTTTTATTTTCCTTGTTCACATTCTCTCCATGGACATGTCAGAGAAAACAGATCGGCCTTAAACTGCTCCGGTCTGAGATAGTGATGTTCTTCACTGTGTGTTGTCTTCTGCAGATGAAGATACTGATGCTTCCTGTTGCTATCAGATCCAGATGTTATTGGCAAAGGCTAAATCCAGTGGGATTTCTGAGCCCACATTGCTATCAATGGGGAGAGGTAGAGGCCCCACTAGAGATCATTCAAAGCTGCCACCAGTTTAGGTACTCACAAACACAACTTGGACCAATCTCTCTGTTCTCCAGTGACTACAGGCTAAGATTATTTTCTGTATAGACACATGCAAGCCCCCTGTGATACTCTAAAGAGTAATTTCTGGGTCAGCTGTTGTGTCTAACTCACTGTGGTAGTAAAATTCATCGAGGGCAGATTATTCCAGTGCGTCCCAGTTAAAACAATACCACTGTAATTCCATGGTCAGTGTGTTTTAAAGGGTGATGTAAGTCCAAGTGGTTTTGTCACCAGTTTTCTCTATAGCTCTCACCTGATGAAACTAGGCACTTCAATCTATAAGAAACCATTTTGGTTTTTTCCCTTCTGCTTTGAATCTCCCTAGTTCCATGATTTGCCATGGTTGTCACAGCCTTGTGTGTGTTACTTTGCAGCATTTTAATCCCTACCAGAATATCATATAGACCTTTTTTTCTGAGGGCAATGGGCAGTTTGTATACAAGCTTGCATGTAATCTTTCAGAAAGCTTCTTTATTGACTACCATTTACCTAGCTCAGAGGTCTGTGTTCAAAAATACTACATCAAATATTCACACTGTTAATGAGAAAATCCATCTCTCTTGTAGTCAGTGAACTTTTGCCCATTCTTAAGAAGTGGAATTCATTTAAAGAGCAAAAATGTTTAAATAAGCTTAATTTTACTTGCTAAAACCTTTTTCTTTTCCCCTGAGGTGAATTAAAACAGCAACTGAATATTTGTCAAAATTCAAACTTTCTGCCGCAGCGTTTATAAGGAGAAATACAAAATAAAATAGAATATATACAGACTTTAAAATGGATGATAGTAGAGTAATATTTCACCCTCAAATTAAATATATTTTGTTTTCACATTGTTTGTTGACTCTACAATAATAAGATTACATGAAAGTCTTAATGTGTTAAATAATGTCAATTTCATGTTTGTATAGTGTGTCCTCTATTTGAATTGTTTTTCATAAACCAGAGAGGAATTTGTGTTTTGGTATGAATTTTAGGTCCTGTTGTCATCTTCAGTGATGAAAATGTCGCGGCAAAAGTGCCACACAAACTTTTTAGGAGGGCTTGGTTTTGTTCTTAACTTCAGGAGTTTGAGTTTCATCTTTTCTCTTTTGCACTTTTCTCACCTTGTGCAATGACAGCCTTGTGTAAATGACAACCACTGGCCAACCCAGCTTGTGCTTCTTGATTCTCACAGGGCATAGCTATCAAACTTTCTGGACAGAGGAGTCAAACTGCTTTATAGGAGTCTGTGGATAGGATTACAAACTGGAGACAGTAATATCACTCCCAACTATAAGAAAAGATCAGCTGATAGCAGCGCACAAAGGTCAAGTCTGGAATATTGTCAGAGTCCTCTTTGATTCCAGTCATTTATTAACCTCTTTATTGCCACAAGAAATGTCCTTTTCCTTCCTTGCCTCCCTTTCCTCTGTTTCTTACTCTTTTCTTTGTGTCACTATAGCATTTTATTTTCCTCCTGGCATTCCGTAAGTTTTCAGCAATTTCTATTTCTCTCCCCTATCTCACCTTTCATCAGCTGAAGAGATGAGCAGAGCAACAACTAATATTGACATTAACAGTGTTTTCAATGCATCCCTGAGAGCATCTTCAGCTCAGGAAAAGTCCGTGTAACCTAAACCAACCCATACGTGAATCTGTGACGTCCCAGAATGGGAGCAACAATATGACCACACTAGCACATTAGCTGTGCAAATTAACTGCATTGACACTCAGGTTATATCAACACAGCCAAGCTGCTTCAGTCCTACTGAACTGCTACTGACCAATTTTTATCATTTAGCTTGTTCAACCCCAGACCTTTCCATATAAGTCTCATCAGAACTTTACAAGGTCTTGATAGGTTTCACTCAAAGAGAGGTGCTATGGCTGACCCTGTTTCTGAATCAGCTCTGTGATTCAAAATACATCCTCTTTGTGGTTTATACACTGATAGTCTTCATGCTTTAAGTCTAAACACAAGTTTTCTGTC
Source organism: Corvus cornix cornix (assembly GCF_000738735.6). Classification (NCBI taxonomy): domain Eukaryota; kingdom Metazoa; phylum Chordata; class Aves; order Passeriformes; family Corvidae; genus Corvus; species Corvus cornix. The sequence continues at coordinate 19,392,150 of NC_046357.1, forward strand.
TTTTAGGTGACATCTGGGACCAAATCCACGATTTTTAATTAAAATTTGAAATTTTACACTGTGAAATACTTAATTTTTGCAGGACAACCAACAGTTCTCTTGAAAAAAGTGGTCAAACCCACCCCAAAACCCCAAAAAACCTTTATTTCTACTGGAAAAAGGCCTCTCTTTCTTTCTTTCTTTTTCTTTCTTTCTTTCTCTTTCTTTCTTTCTTTCTTTCTTTCCTTCCTTCCTTCCTTCCTTCCTTCCTTCCTTCCTTCCTTCCTTCCTTCCTTCCTTCCTTCCTTCCTTCCTTCCTTCCTTTTTTCTTCTTTTTTCTAAGGAGGAAAACTTAGCTCATGCAGTTTATTGACATTAATTTAACTTGCAATCAATTAATTCTCTAAAATATGTAACAAATTCTATATTAGTAGTCAGGCCAAGAGCTAAAGATCGTTGAAATTAATGGGAAAAGGAAAACCTTTAGGGAAGAAGATTGAAAAGCTGACTCTCATGATTAGGCAAAAGTATCTGTCCTTTTTGAAGTGGTGTTAAACTATAATTTCATTTTCTTGTCTATGGTGATGACCATCCAGAGAAGGTCAGGCTTTACTTTTACATGTCTAGTTTGTGATTAGGAAAGTCTGGTTGAGTTTTAGAGTGGAGTCAATCCTTAGTTGCCTGCTAGGGGACAGGACTCAACATATAAGGAATGATTTTCAAAGAAACAGAGCTCAATACTATTAGTCTTTTTGTGATAAAATAAATAAATTGTGAATGTTATTATCACCAGAAGTTATAATCCGGTTGGAAATAATCTATTCCCCAAGTTGTTATTGTTTATGAATTCTCCTTTTAATAAGTACCTGAAATTAGGTTTTCATGGAAATTGTTCCTCATTCGGCCTATTTTTTATAACTCTTCTGCGTATTTTTTTTTGTGCATGAGCAAAGCTCTGCTCTTGGAAAATACATGTTTAATGTTGGAATTGTTTCCATAAGGGAAAAAATGTCTCTCAATGTGAATTCCTGTTATTGGAAACTGGGATCAGAAAGTAGCTTTAGTAGGACAGCTGGATTTAGAAGTTAAGTCTTCATGTGCCAGTGTTTTCAGTTGTGCCTTGGATTGTCCTTCATCTCACCTCACTCCTACACTGCTGCTGCAAATGTTCTCACCTTAAGTTGTTGTACACTCATTTACTTGGGCACTTGGATTGTTTTTTGAAGAGGGAACTGCTTCACTTAAACAGTGTTTTTCATTTTTTGGAACAAGAACCAGGTGTTTCTTTGTTTACATGATTACTCCTCTATCTGTGATAAAGATTGATTCAGATGATCAATAAGGGCTTTGAGGGAGAGGAGCTGTCATACCAACAGGTTTTTAATACATAGGAAACCCAATACAGCAAAGCACTTCAGCACATGCCAAAATTACTTCCTCTGACTTTACTCTCACTCTTCGTATATGTAAAGCTGGGGACATATTTAAGTACTTTGCTGAGTCAAGATTGTTCTGAGCTGTGAAATAAGGTGGTTAGCACAAAGAGCATCAATGCCCTCCGAGCTGCTGAGAGCAAGTCATTAGTGAGTAGGAAGTAAGGCTTAGGTCCACAAAATGGAAAGAAAGGGAAAAAAACCTGAGGAGTGATAATGGAAAAAACAGCCTTGAAAAGATGTGACAGTCATGACATTCATCCATAAAAATGTAAAGAAATCCAAAAAGCGAAGGTCACTGATCCATCCTTTCTTCATCAATTGTGCTGAAGTAATGCAGCTCATGGCCTATTGAATGTAAAGATCCCCTGCTGTTCTCAAACGCTGGGTACAGAAATACAATGTACCATCGACAACTTTTAGGCCCCAGTGGGGTGAACTGAGGACAAAGTCTTTTTGAGTACCAATTTTTTCTGCTTTATGGGGTGAAATTAAACCCCTAACAGAGTCAGTATGCAATTCCCAAAGGCAGGGGCCATTCCTGCTGAGGCTGAAGCCAAAAATGTATCAGTAGCTGATTGGAAGCTTCATCAAGGATTTGGTTTTGATCCCACTTACACTGACCTTGCAAAACTGGAATAACTTCACTGAGGGCAGAGTGATCAATCTGTATAGAGAAGACAATACTGGTAACAACACACAACTGCAGCCTTTGCCAGATTTCAGTGTATAAATGTCATGAGAAAAACAGAAAAATAAAACATCACTGGGCATGAGATGCCAGACTTACCAAAAATACATGTGAAATCCCCCTTGGAAGGGAAGTTTTTCCTATTAAAACAGCCACTCAGGAAAAAAAAGTGGAAAATATGCTCCCACTGTACTTTAAAAAAAATTACTGCATCCAACCTGAGTACACGTCCTGAGCAGTAAGCTAGGTTATGTCTGCTGATCTTTTCAACTGGAAAATTCTTCCTAAAGGGCAGAATGCAACATTATGGATCATAGTCTACCAAAAAAGAGTAAAAAAAAAAAAAAAAAGAGGGGGGAAAAAAAGAAAAAAAGAGAGGAAAAAAGGGAAGAAAATTGCCCTGCAAGCTGATAAAAGCCCATCTGCCTGCTTTTGACAAGGCACTGTCATTCTTCACAGCTTCGCATCCTGTAGACATTTAGAGGGTCATAATTTGCAGTTCCGTTTTCTTTTTTTTTTCACTCCTCTCTCGTCTGAGTGGAGCAACGTTTGAAGAGGGGGCTAAGACGGCCTGAACTAATTCATCTTGTGACCTTTTAGTGCCTTCAGAGCAAAGTGATTTAATAGCACTTAATCTGTCAAAAAACTGAAGCTTTGTAATAACTGTATATTAAGCCAGTTTTTATGGAGCATTAGCTGAAGTCCTTCCAGTTTACAAAATGGGGTGGTACCTTGTCTCTTCTATTTCTTTTTCTTTTCCCTCCCTCTCTTCCATGAATCCCTGTTATTCACTAACATCATTTCGTATTTAAGGAAGACAGAGAAATACTCCAGACAGGTAACTCCATGCATTATAGGGTGCACAGGAAAGGTCTCTTCCCATCCTTGTGTGATTTATGACAGAGGGCTCTTGGAGCTGATAGGCGATGGAGCAGACAGAACATTCAGGTTCCACTGGTAATGGAGGGATCTTCTCAGGCTTGGCTATATGCCACAGATGTTAGCTTAGGTTTCAGAAAATAAAAAGGAATTATTTAAAGACAGAGTGCCAAGGATAATTTGTGACAAATAGTTCCTGCTTCTACCACAGTTGTGCTTTTGGATTGGTTTCTTTAAATTAACTTCTTTGATCTAATTTTGTTATCAGTAATCCAGGTAATAATAGTATTTCCTTTTATTCCAGCTTCTTTGTAACACTGAGCTAGAAGAAATTCCATGAAGAGACTGTCTCCTTGTCTGACTGTACAATGGTTCAATGTGTACAATGTAACTACTGAGGAACTTCATCTTTCTATAACACAGTTAAGAATGAAAATAAAAGAGAAATAAGAAAAATGAGCTGGTCAAAGACCCAAATTTTCAAGCCCAATATTTTCACCTTCGCTTTCATCCCAAAACAAGAATCCAAAACCCTGAAAGAACAGAATATATTTGATAATAAAGAAAATTAAGATACTTTTAGAACGTTTTCCCTGTATCTGTGATAGAGACTGAACTGGCTATTCTGAACACTTGCTGAGAGTTATAGCCTGGCGATATCATGTGGAGGATTGTAAGGGGAATGCGTCTTCCAGAGAAGTCTATGGAGAGCTGTTTCACATGTCCCCTGCATGTCTTCTACCTCTAAGTCTCAGTTTTCCTACTCCAAATACATGGGACAAAGGTAACTTTGCAAATCAATCCTATATGGACAGAGTTTTTATTTCATCTGAGTTAGACACCTGAACTTGTGACTCCCAGTTTAACAATTTCTTTCCCTCCAAGATCTCCAGTGAAAAGTATTTGTTGCTTGTTGGAACCTGAAGTGCAGGGAGCATTTCTCTGCCTGTTCTGAAAGACTCATCCTCCCTGGAAAACACTGTTTTTAACCTTCGTCCATGGAGAAAGCTGCCAAGGTTTTGGGATGAATTAGAGTCGACAAGGGTGTCAGTTAGGTGGTAGTATAATGTACAGTTTGTTACAGAGTGAAAAATACAGAGGTTTTAGGTTTATTAGTATAGTAAGTAGATGAAGGCAAGATGGCGGATCCCTGTGGTTTTTCAGGTATCTTCCTTCTTCTTCACCTACTCCATTCCCTGCAGTGTTGGTAGTACAGAATGATTGGTTAGAAAATGCTGCAGTACGGGCCACGAGAATGGGTAGTTCATTAGGCACTGGTAGAAAAAGTACAACTAAAATACACATTTAACAGCTATTGGATAATTTACCTTTAAAAGGCCTTGAGTTTTCCTGCATTTGCCTTTTGGTATCTGCTCTGCTTCATGCTATGTTGCTGGCATGTAAGTTACTGCTAAGATATAATAAACAACCTGAAGACTGAGAAGACCCAAAAGTCCCCTTTGTCTCTTATTCCTGGCAAGGACTTTCTCCCCCATCCGGGGAGGATATGTGGGGGTCAAAAACCCACACAGTTTCTTGTTTTAAGAACCTTACACAGAATTCACCGAAGTTACAAGTTCCCATTATTGTCAACACATTCATGTCTTCCATTTGACTCCTGTCCTGCTGTTCCTTGTAACAAGACCTTGCAGGAAAGGACATGTAAGAGTTTGGGGATTTGGGTTTCTTTTCTCAGAATAGATTTGCTATAAGCAAAAGAGGAGTGTTTTTGTTCTTTCTGCTCATGCCCCAGCTCTAGAGGTAATTTCCTCTCATGTAAAGCTCTGTATTCCCCTTACAACCTCCTCATGAAATGTTTAATCAATTGTGTGACTTTCCCTGCTTGGCCTTTGTATGTCCATGGTGCTTAGTGAGCTGGAGTACTGGAGATTAGGATCCCAACTGTGGGTTTACACTGTCTGGGATAACAGTAAAGCCACAGGTAGCCACTTAGCGCTCTAATTAATTAATCCAAGACATGCCGAATATCACCAAATCTTGGGTTTACATAGAGACTTCAAGGTTTTTGGACACTGTGTGAGACGAAGGTTCAAAATATACACAAAAAAAAGTGAGCCTACTCCACTGCGCTTCCATATCCTGTTCATGTTACTTATTTTGCATCAGTTTTGTCAAAAAAAAACCAAACCAAACCAAAACACCAACAGCACCAACAAAAAACCCCAACAAAACAAAACAAACAAAAACACATCAAAAAATTAGAAACAAGAAAACTCAAAACCAAACACAAAAACACATACTTTAGTCAGGTGCAAGTTCATAAGATGCTTCACTGAAGTTGATTTTACTGGCAGTAGCAGGTAGAGAATCATTATTAAAGCTGTAATGAAAGGCTAGTTTCAACCATAATGATATACAGCAGCAGTTCTTCATAACAGAGCAACAAACTGCCAGACTGCCAAATAATTACTTTTCTAGAAGTGAAAACATCAGTTTTCATTAAAAACCAAACAAACAAGAGAAAAAAATAAAGCTACATCTTTGTAACTACTGTTTGGTAAACCTTCCTTCCTGCACCATCTCTCTCCCTCCCTCTGTGTACATCTCAGATTATTTTCATTATTATTACTATTATCTTAATGTAGTGCTTAAATTAGTCCTTTGTAAATTTTTTATAAATATACAGAATTAAAAACTTGCACAGTCCTCAGAGAATGCAAGTTAGGCAAGATGAAGCACAGATAACTAGAGGGCATGATTTCAGACAGACAGCTCCAACTCTATAAATTTTCCCAGTCAGCATTAGAGTCACTTAATATTTTATGTAGTATTCCTTGCTTATATGTGACATTTTGAGCTCCTAATAAAGATACAAGTCTGGGATTTTTTCTTCCACTCCTCTCTCATCATTTTTGTAGATTTGTAATTATCAAGCAACTGATAGTGGATTTTTATGTTCTTCTTTCTTTTTTTTTTTTCATTCTGGTGTATTCCATCATCATTTATCAATAATTCTAGAAGATTCTGAATGCAACTCTCTAATTATCATTCTAGACACTTTTTTTTTTTTGAAAACTGAGTGGAAAAGTGCTGTGAAATTTCCTAGAGTGATGGCTTTATACCCTTTGCATCTTCTATGCAGGTTTTTTTTCTTATATTTATTGCAAGTAGTTGTGACTAGTAAATCACCAGAATTTGGCTACTCTTAATGCTTCACCATATATCCACTCTGCCAATATAATCAGCAGTTATGCTTGCCTATTAAACCATCAATCAAAGGCAGCTATTCCATACATCAGCCCTTCTCTCTTCACACTGCAATGTCCCTAGTTTCTAAACTCAGCATCCTCTCCCTTCCACCTTAGGGGAAGTCCATCTTCTCCCAGTGCTCATTCCCTTTCAGACCTTTTTATTTTCAGATAACTACGTGGCTGGACCTCCCCATTCATTAGTTCAGTCCATGATTTTCCATTGCCCCAGCTCCCATGAATTTTCTGGTCAGTAGTCACTTATCACTGAACATGAAACAGAACAAAATATTTCTCAGGATGACGGTATGGACAAAACCTGATCCACATGGGTTGTGTCCCACTATGCATGCAAAGTGCTTGGAAGGAAGAATCCTAGTGTGGGTGTCACTCAGAATCAATAAAATCCCATTCATAAGGAGCATTACTAATTACAAAGACATCATGCAGCAGCACTGCATCAGTGTAGTGCAAGCCATTTCAGTGATTTTAGTGAAACCATATTCAGTGATTTGTGTCCCAAATGGTGATGTATTTCTATAGTTTGGGTACTATAAAGACACACTAAAAGACATTAGCTTTCTCCAAGCTTCTGCCACTTATCTGGGGCAGGTTACTTAATCTCCATTTTATTTTGTTTACCTTGTCTATTAGGATGCCGTTTTTTCTTAACACAAATGGAATCTCATTATTCTTAAGGACTGCACCCACAAAACGGAGCCCGGACCTCAATTAGGCCGAGAATGTGCTACAGTAACTGTAAAATCAGGAAAGCACCTTGGGGTTTATCTAACCAAATGTAGACGTCCAGGGGACCAACCTCTGCATCTCATCTGCACTCCTGCATTCTCTCCAGCAGTAATGGAAGGAACAGACATTTTAGGAAAGAGGTCCATATCATTTTTACATAGCTATCTGTGATGGCTCACATAAATTGCACCTTGAGAGTGCCTACTTTCCATCATGGATAGAAAGAGAGATGTAACTACCACAGTGGCTGACCACTGAGAAATGGGGATCTCTGTCACAGAGCCCTGAAGTTACACAAGACGGGACCAGGCTTAGTTTTCTTTCATCATCATTCAAACACCAAGAGTAACTCTTATCATAGTCACGATGATAAAAAGCTGGTAAAAAGGGGTAAAAGGATACTATTCCAAATGACAGCAAGGTTCAATGAGACAGCAAGTCTTGGTTCATATTTGGAAATACAGAATAGTACACCTCTGAAAGAGAAGATGCAGAAACCAAGCCCAGGGCTTACCTGTTTTCCTATTTCCTTTTAATTGAAATTGAATAACACAATGTTCAGAACATGGGCACAGACCAAATTATTCCTTTTTTTTTCCCTTTCCTCTCGTCCAAGAAGGATCCAAAACAGGAAGCACACTTCATTTTAAGCAAGCAGGGCTGTCAATATTCTTTTCAATAACTGCCTATGGATGAAAGTTAATAAAGTCATTGGGCCAAACAGATGCATGTGTAATTCCAATTATACTACAGTCATGTTTAATATAAAACCATCAACTTTGTATTCTGCCTGGGAACCAAGCCTGCTACATCAATGTAAGGATGAATTAGAGCAATGGTGCACTTTATAGTATTTCTGTACAGTTAGAATGTTCTTGCCTTTTCCTTATTACAGCTGAGATTTAATTAAAATTAAATTAAAATAAAAATTAAATTAAGAGAATATTTTTCATGTATTAAATAATATTTGAACATCCTCTTCATGTTTGCTCTCAAAATAGGGAATAAGTGCAAGATTATTTTTTGGCCAAATGAATTTACTTGAGGATCATTAAACACTATTCCCAAAAGGTGAAAACATCTGTGCTTTTTTTCTTTAACTTTTGTGAATTAATATTTATAAGGAATTTATTAGCATAAGGTTGCAGTGGATGAAACCTTTTGAAAATTTTATTGTTTAGCACCCAAGTATTGTGATGATTTGGCTTTAAAAAAATAGTAAACATTGACACTACATTCCTTTTTTTCTTCAGTTTATTTAAAAAGAGTCACCGTTTTAAAATATGTTTGCCCAAAGTTAGGTACTCACACTTACATATGGCAAATGAATAGTTTTGCTCTTAGCAATTGTTCCTAAGGTGTTGGATCAAAAATAATTCTTTAATTTACGTTATGCCTTTACCTATTGCCTCAGACTTGTGTTGAAGGAACACCCAAAACACAAATGCAAACTACTGTTAGAAATAATCACAACAGTAATGAGTTTAAAAAAAGAGGAACATTAACAACTTTTTTTTTAAAAAGAAAAACTTCCCTCCACAGAACAGATGAATAAAGCAGTCAGGTGTACACCCTGTAACTTCTCAAATCCAACTTGAAAATGCTACAAGGTTGGCTTTAAATTTACATGGCACTAGCTTTTCCAGAACAAGATCAGAATTCATAATTTATTTATATTGTTATTTTTTTCTTGATTTAGCCTTTATTTTAAAAGGAGGTCTCTTAAAATATTGATTGCCTTTTTTTTTTTACAGAGGTCTAGCAAAGGTAGACAGCAAGGTAGTACTCATACACAGGAGGAACAGAAAGAGTGGGGGGAAGATGTTTTCAAGGGGGAAGAGGAGGAAAAATATTAAGTATATGGAAAAAATATCCTTAAATAGTAAATTTTTCCTAGACATTCTGAATGCAGCCATTCCTTCTCATAATCTCAAAAATATCTGCCTTTTATCATCACTTTATTGTTATACTTTAGCATGCCAGCTTGTATTTAGGGGTCTAAAAAAACATAAAAATAAATAAATGAAGCTTCACTACATGCATCTAGGAAAGGTAAATGTTACAGTCGCTTTTTGCCTGTGAGAAAGAAGTGAGAGTCACGGACAGATTCAAACTGAGTATTTAGAGGACTGGAAGTGAGATTGCAATTTCCATAGTGAAAAAGTTACATTAAACACACACTCTCCTTTTACAATGCTTGTGAAGACTACAGTGAATCAGAAAGGTCATTCAGAAACTCCATTATCCATCAAAAAAATTTCTGCTTTTCTGGGAGTTTTAGTTTAGCAGTTTTGTAAGGAAAGCTATTGAGTCAAATGTGAGCAGTGAGGTGATGTTGCGGAGAAGAGCTTGGTCCTTTCAGTGTGAATTAGCAGCACTTTGAATCTGTCTGGAGGGGGATATCATTCTGGCTTGAAATCCTGGATGCCTTCATGCTGGCTGTGGAAAGGGACAACCTGAAAGTTCAGAATCACAGAACTGCAGAACAATTTCAGTTGGGTGGGACATGTAGGGGACATCCAGCTTAGTACCATGCTCAAACAGCAACCCTTCATTTCTCATGTGTGAGGTGTTCACAGCCTTTTCTGCATGATTTTTAATGTCTTCAAGGGTGGAAATTCCTTGAAGCCTCCAGGATTTTACTCCAGCATTTGGTCATTCTCACAGTGAAGAACTTTTTCCTTGTATCTCGTAGCAATTCTCCTGCTATGCCTTCTGTCCTTTGTCCCCACCCTTTTGCTGTGCAAAGACAAAATCTTATTTAGAAATATAAAGCTATATCTTAAAACTGACTCTACATGTTACTTTCTGAAAGTCACACTCAAAGTCTACAACTAAATCACACACTCTCTTAATATTTACACCCCCAAATTAACACCAACCATTTAATCTCTCTTTACAACTATCAGTTATTTACAAGAAATAATTGCTCAAAATTCAGTAGAAGCATTATCTATGCTTTAACAAAAAATACAACAAAAAACAATCCATAATTACAGATAGACTTGCAGAAGAAGAGTAATTAATGTCATTTAATTGATGGTCCAAGACAATTTGAACACACATAGTACTTCTTAATTGTACTACAATCCCCATGACCACATTTGATCAGCACCTCAGTTTTATGTTGCAGTTGAATGAGAACCTATCCAGGAGCACAACTGTCCTTTCCAGTGTGAGAAACATCATTGTGTAACCAGAACTATATTAAGATTACAGACTATTAAAATATTAATAGCATTGTTTCCAACAATTAACTATCCCTGATTTTTTTATCCAAATATTTTAGCATCCTTGACAGCACTTAAGAGATGATAATATCTAGTAAATTCACAGTTTTGCACCTTTTGATTGTAGGTAATTTTTTAGTTTTAATGATCCTTGTTTGACTTATTTACTGAGCATAGAAAATCTCAGTGTGAAATGGAAGGAAAAGTAGTGACACTCTAGAAATGTATGGATCGCATTTTCTGATAAAGTGAACATAAATGAGCATCAGTCAGATAAATCATTGTCAGTCTGACAGAACTTCCTGAGTATGCATTTATTTTCTACAAAGTAGTGCTATTTTGGTTTAGGGACACAAAATAACTAGTTCAGATGCATATTTATTAATTTTTTTTTAGGCTGATCAACACTTCCAAAGTAAGTTTACTTTGCATTTCATTCAGACTATACTCACTGAAGTCTTTTGACATTGGACTGGTGATTACAGTATTTCTGATCATCTGTCATGTTACACTAAATGCTGCCAGGTAGACTTCAAATAGAGACTTATCGCCTTGCAATATAAGGAATATAACAATTCAAAAACAGAGAATGGAAAGATCAAAATCAGATACTCTGACTTATACTAAATTTCTGTATTGATAGGATTATCCCCTTTTAATGGAAAGTCTTGTAAGAAAAAAAAAAAAAACAACAAAAATTTCTGAATTACTTTCTTTTAGAAGTTATACACTCCTTTGCCTTGCCTTGCCTTGCCTTCCCTTCTCTTCTCCCCAGCTTTCCCTTCCTGTAGTTTTAGTTTTCCTCCCCATCCCTTTGCTTTCCCTGAGTGAAGACAAAATGCAGCCCATCCAGATGAACATGTTAAAGGAGTGTAAAAGCAGCTTGTGCAATCCTTTCCCCCTGCTGTATTGCCTACAACACTGCCAATAACATGCTCCAGTGCTCCATAAGGCTTTCACTTCCCTCTCTGACAGATGCCCAAAAGCAATACACACCCCAGCTTCATCAAACTTGCACTTTAATGGAAAACTTGAGCAGCAATCTCCCACATTTTTATATCAGCACCTTTGCCTCCAACACACTTTGTAAGTTCCATTTGGGAAGTTATTCTGCCTTAATGTGGTTAAGAAGGACTCCAACACACAAACTACTCACGGCAGGGTAATAACTTACAAAGCATCAGAAGTTCCCTGGTAGCTGCATGTACATGAGAATCCCAAGACACTCTTCACCGGACATGAGTTACCTTACACCACTCTCTCAGAGGGTGCAAATTAACAGTTGTGATGAAACTGGTACCTAATTTTTTTCCCACTCTAGTGCCAGTGACTGATTGTATCATTCAGTTTCTCCTTTGTGCTACTTATTATCTTCTATACAGGGATATAAGTTGCAATGATGATAAATCATAAAGACGCATTTCTTTTTTCAATAAGAAGGACGTTTAGCAGAAGTCCCTGGCCAGCATCATTTAGCAACACCCATTAACTGCCGAGGGAGAGGGAGAAAACCCTGAATTGCATAGAGATTAGCTGACAAGGTGTGCACAAGATGTAAAATCTTGTGCAGTGTGAAATTCTCTCCTGTGAAGAAGGTTAGCACAAGGTTCTGTTTGCAGGAGGAAATGTTACCCACACTGAGTAGTGCCAGCAGCAGCAGCCTCAGCTGCCTTGGCAGATAAGCATGACTTTTCTTTCCTGACAGGAAAGCAGCATTACCATCCCTAAGAGTTTAATATGAGGAGTCAGGTTTTATAAAAATCATGGAGCTGACATTAAAAAAAAAAAAAATTAAAAAATCAAAACTCTGGCACTTCAAAACAGCATATTCAGGACACTGCTGATAGCTATCGGTCTTCCCATCAACTTTTAACAAGGATGATGTCTAATGGAAGATTTATAGTTATCACAATGCAGTCCTTCATCATCTGTTTCACATCCATTTTGTCATTATTCTGCTCCTAAAATGTCTCTTGCTCCCGAGATGGCCGTGAAGTTAGTGCAGCAGCATCTCCTGAGTCCTGTGGGTATAGGAGGATGGGGACTGACAAGCTGTAATGCTCTCAGCTGAATTGAAGGGGATACAGATGAGATCTGTAGGAACAAAAGATCTGGTAGTTGTTTTTGCTTCAGTCCTTTAAAAAGAAAAGAAAATGGATGTTTCATGATAACTTTTCCTTGAAGAATTTACCTTTCACCTCAAGTCTTAGGCCTAGAAACCTGCATAAGAGAGGCAAGATGTTTCTCCTGGGTGCCTCTGCTCTTATCCAGTGATTAGAAAAAGTTGGAAGCAGCCTGTCATGCTGTTAGTACACTCTAGTCAAGCAAGGTCAGTACTGCTGTAATGAGTGGCTCTATATTTATTCAGTGCACCTCCCTAGTTCTCTTCCATTAGAAGAAACAAGCTCAGTTTCAACTGAATTCACAGAAGAAAAAGCTATTGCCAAAGGTGGGGTGCCTGTCTGTAAAAATCAAATCCAGCCGGCATGATGTGCCTGTCAGGGAAAGCTTCAGCGAGCCAGAGTAATGTGAATTCTCTGACCAGACCTTCCCACAGCAGATGGGAGAGAAAAGCACATGTGCTTACAGCCAGGATTGTGACTTCCAGTGCAAACATCCCCAGTGCAACTGGTGCAGCCCTTGCTAAAAAACAGCCATTAACCAGCTGGGACACACAGGTCACTGACATCTTTGCTTGCAGAAGTCCTGACATTGTCTTATCTGAATCTTCTGAGTATAATACCAATTAATTGTGGTTTATAATTAATAAGAGACATCTCTCAATTCCTGACTTCATTCTGTTCACTCTAAGGGTGGACATAATGCTTTATAGGAGCATTTGCCCAAAGGCTTTGTTTGCAGGGGGCAAAATAAGAACAAACATCCTCAGTTAACTCTTTCTTGTTATTGGCAGAGGCAGACCTGAGAAAGAGAGGCAAGTTCCCATGGACTGAACGCAGAGCCTGCCTGGAGGCAGAAATAATCCCACGCTCCATTCTGGGCTGCTGCACAGGAGGAAAGGAGAAAAGGCATTCACGTTTCTCTTAGTGGCAAATAGTACACTGAAACTTTTCCTTGTCAACACAAAGGTGCATCGGTTTCACTGTGGATATATGCATGAGAAGTTTTGTTGTGTATGTTACAAAATGGATTGAAGCAGAAGGCTAAAAGGGTAAAATCCTGGATTGTTTTCCCCCAGCACAGTGTGGCACCAGGTGGACTTAAGCACAGTTCTGAGTAGAAAGACTTATTAACTTGAGTTCAGTCCCAGACAGCTCATGAACCCAAAGGGTATGTCCGTACTGGTAAATTAAATTTTCCTGGGCTCTGAGGCCAATTGGCATGGAACTGCCTGTTTTTATGCTGGTAAACTCCACCACTTTCCAAACCAGTTGGGAGACTGCAAATTGAAACCCATCCATGCCAGGAAACAGTCCAGCCATTTTGTAGTATCATCATGTTTCAGAGCCCAGGCACACTCAAATTTACTACAATAAACACAGCCAATCCATCTCACCTGGAGCAGCTGAAGTATCCTTACCCTCCATTTCCATGCCACTGATTTTTTCCAATGCTAATGAATGAAAAACACGTCTGAGTGAGATGCACCCATGACAGTAGAAACACTTTTTTCCCAGCCCATATAACTGAGTGTATCTGGGTTGACTGGGAGTGACTGTGGAAAGAGCTCTCATCCATTGGCACCAGTGCCAGATCATGGCTGGTACATCAGCTCCATAGCAGCAGAGATACAATTTGGTTATTCTTTCACCACATTCAAAGATTAGAGGGTTACTGACTGCTGTGGCATTATTTCCAGTGTGGCTGTAAATTCCTCCTGCTGCAGCATAATTCTTCAGACAGCCCAGCTCAAGCTGAAATGTTATGGTGTTATGGATGTCCTACACAGAAGTGCCTATTATATTACCTGCCAAGTGTTTAGACTCCAACAGACAGACCGAAAAACAAGCAAATATCTCTAAAGCAGGAGGAAGTGTGTGTGTAGGTGTGCTCTTGTGACACTGCTTCTGGGAATCAGTCCCCTTCTGCACTGCATGGTGCAGGTAATGATACTCTACCTGACTGAAAATGATCCTTCTATGAAAATGGGGAGGATATAATCTATTTTTATACTTATGAAATGATAAGGATTGTTTATTATCCCTTAGCATCCCATCATGAGATTATTCACTATACAAATGAAAGAGGTAATGTTTAACAGAACAAATCTGGATTTCAAGATGGAGATTGAATTTCTCCAGCCAAAGACAGGAGATGAGGTAATTTGCAGAAGTTTGTCTTCATTTTAAAATTGATTTCTATATACTTGCTTCAGACATGCTTTCAGCTTTCCTGGGCAAGCAACCCAAGCTACAACTTGTTAACAATACAGGAGTTTTACAAAGTCGAGCTTTCAGAAAATACTGTGATATTGTCAAGGTTCAAAATTCTGTCTAGTTTATATGTATGTATGTGCTTTCAGACCTGCAACAACAGAAAATCCCCTTCCTTTCTTCTCCCACTACCATTTGGAAAACAAACACCAGGCTAGCAAATAAAATCCAAGAAAATATTTCTAAATGCCCCTGGTGAAAATATTTGTTGTTGCTATATCTATTCAAAACCAAATGATTCGGATATTACTACTACAAAGTTTTGTAAAAATATTAAAAACTAAAACTCCTAATATTTTTTCATGTTGGATTAGCCCTTTGTCAATAATAACAGTAACAATTAAAAACCCTGTAGTTCAGATAGCTGCTGGCACAACTCATCTTTTTTCCTGAATTCTCCATAGATTTTCAGCCTGTCATTTTAAAAATGATCCTGCTCTTCAGCCATAGCCAAAGTTTCCCTTAGTAAGAAATCCTGCCCTCCATGAAACACATCAGCGAGTGAAAATGAAATAAATGAGACCTAGATAGGAGATGTGTGCATGCTTCTCCAGAGAATTACCTTTAAGAGGTAATTCCCTCTGGTTTGATCTTTCACAGGGGGTGTTCATCTGTCTTTTTGTTTTCTTGCTTTACTTCTGGGTATCAAACAGGCACACCACCATGTTTTTTCCCGTGTCCTTTGGTGCCCCATCACCAAAAAGTAACATCTATTCCAGAGAAACCGTGTATCATCACATAAAGATCAAAATTTTGTGAACTTTCAGGAAGTTCACCAGGGACTTTGTCTTTCTATTATTTTCACTTGAAAGATACTCTAAAATTTCAGAGGGGAGTGGTAGCATACATCCAGAAGGCGGGTTTTCTGCTAAGGCTACTTATGAGAACAAAGAAGGGTAAATGCCGAGGTGAACACAGCTCGTACCACACATGCTTGAAAACCTTTGAAAAAGGAGAATAAACTCCACAGAATAAGTTAACATGCTGTACAAAGCAAAGGTGGATAGCTAGCACCAAGCTCTGAGCTGCCATGCCCAGGCTTGTAAACCCCACAAATTAGTTACATATACATCATTTGGCAGGTGGCAACAGAGACAAAATTAAAAGAAAAAACAAAACAGCAAAATCAAAAAAAAACCAAACAAAACAAAAAAACAAAAAAAAACCAAAACAAACAAACAAACAAACAAAAAAGCCTAAACCAAAACCGAAAAACAAAACCCAAAACAAACCCCCAAAACAAAACAAAACAAAAAATACCCCCAAAGCAAAAAAACACCCTCACATTCAAAACCTGCACTTTGATATTAAAAGGGAGCCAGAGCCAAGACTATAAAGACTCCCCAATCATACGGTATGACCAATGACATTTATGGTCACTCGGAAGCCCTATATTCAGCAATTTTGCTGGTCAACAAGGAACAAATGGAGAAAGCAAAGCCATGAAATAAGAGAAGGAAAGGCCATTCTCTGACTTAACATTAGCAGGTAGATGTTAGAGCTAACACATTACTCGTGGATAAAATAGAGTTGTAATTAAATTGAAAATACTCTTAAGAGAACGTGTGGAAGCTGTATGTTGAAACTGCTTCCCTCTCTTGCCACTTGAAAAGCACATTTTGGTATTGAAAGCACGTATGAACTCTTCCTTCAGCTTCTGCTCTCACCTGGGGAAAGAGGGGGAGGGAAGGGGAATACTAAGTAATATAATGCAAATAGAACCTAGACAGATATTTAGTCCTGCTGGATATCTGACTGGAAAGGGGACCTAAACTGAAAAGTGGATGGTTTACAGATGTGTTTGAATGCTCTAGAAACCCTACACAGGACAGGGCCAGAAACCCTTTTGTTTTAAAGGTAGAAGAGCCCTCAAGAGCAAATAGATTCAGGCCTGAATCCCAGGCAGACACAACCAGTTCATTGCATTTGAGGAAATATGGAGAATTAGACAGTAGAAACCCAGATGTTTAAGCACAGGTTAGAGGCTAAAAGGAGCCACCTGACATCTCCACTTGGACTTGTGTGGACTCATGACCTGGCATCCATCTATGCCTTTATCAGAGCCCTTGCCACTTTAAAACTCCCTCTGCTTAGATTTAGTTGTTTTCTTTTTTATTCACTTTTTCCTTCAGTAAATATTTTACTGAGATCCCAGTTCTCAAAGGCCAAATAAATAAAACCTATTTAAAAAGGATGTAAAAAAATAAATAAAAAGAGCAAAGAAGAATGGTGATTAGTCACAGATACTATTTCTATATACTGTGGTAGCCTAAATTTCTTGGGACTTTAGTTTTATTTGGTGTTTGGGCTTTTTTGTTGTTTTTTTAACAAAGCAGCAAGGCTTGTAAGGTGAATACTTACATTTTTTTGCTTGAGCCATGTTGAGGCTCAAAACTTGATTACAGAAAATTGATGGTTTTGTAACAACATTTAGAACTGTCTTTTTCCTTTTAAGTAGTTTTATTGTGCAATACAGACACCATACAAACATGTATATTACATATATACACATGTATGTATGCATACATACATATCATTGTGGTCATATATAACATTCTGCTCTGGACCTTGATATCGAAATTATCCATGAAATTGATGGCTTAGGTTTTAACTTTCATAGTTTTCAAATCCTGTACTGCCTAGTGTGTAACTCTGAAGTTTCCTCTAGCCTGTTAACTTTTGCTCTCTCATGCTAGGTAGACATAACAAAGCCTCTCTGGGCCTGCTCTCCAAGGACACCCAGACCGTCCTAAGCCCAAAATGTGTAAACCAACATCTGCAGAGCAGGGTGAGCCTGGGGAAACTACATCATTGACTGAAGCTTTAATTGGAGAATTAACCCTGATATGCAAATGAACCAAACCTATAAAAGTGTGAAGAACTCGTGACCTGTTATCCATCTTGGTGTCCATCTTGGCAGTAGCCTCTGGTTCCCCAGGGTGTACCTTTGAAGGCCCTTCAAATAATTACCTACCTTTATTCCCTTACTTCTGTCTAGTCTCTCTTTTTAGGTGTCCTCTCAAGGCATCAAAATAACAGACTGTGAATGTGGCATGGGAAATACAGGGTGTTTTCTCACTTATTTGCAGACCTCTAGCCCTAGATCAAGTCAGCTGCTCTTCCAGTCAAACAGAACTTGCCGTACCTGTAATGTTCCAGAGAAATCTACCTCTGTTTACTAAAATATTTCAAGGTTTTATTTTGAGACCCCTGCAGGATGGAAAGGGACACTGAGAGTTCAGTGTTTTGTTGGCATTTATGTACTGCAGACAGGATCAATAAAGCTCACAGTCATGTATTTTATTATAAAACATACAATAACTATAATATAAAAAAACCTATAAATACAGTACTTAGGACCTATAGTTTGAAGTGAAGCAGAATCCTGCATTTGGAACAGAGTGTTAACCATAAGAACAACAAGAATATGGGATATCATGACAGGTAATAATATTTGGTGGATTTCCCTAATTTTAAAAGACAGAATGATGGACTGGGATCATACATCTAATTTTGGTCCTAGCTACTGTCCCTGGGCATGAGCCTGGACAGTGACTTTTTAATCCTCTCACATCTGTGCTAGGAATAGAGAAGGAAAGGAACTATGCACATCTAGATAAACTCCAGCAGGGACATAGAAGATATTTCAAGTCTCCCTGGCATCAGTATGTATGATCCTAAACCATGGGTGAAATTTATAGAAATTTTTAAATCAATTAACATGTTAAGTTCTGAAGAGATATTGTAAACTGTCCAAAGTAATAAAATCAGCAATGCATGGCATTACTTTCCTCTATGAAGAGCTTGAATAAATAAGACATTTATAAAAATGAGCAGAAAATATGAAATGAATATCCCAAGAACCATGAAAAAATATAAGCTAAAAGAGAAATTGAATTTTCCTCTGACTTTCTGAGAGAGAATGCAGTTGTGGATTTTATACATAATTTATAAGGGAAATTGGCCAGTTCACTCAGGTATACACCATATCAACTTTTAGGAAAGATTAAGCGAGCTGTCTTCTTTTAATTGAAATCAAATATAGTCACAGAAGAAAATGACTTCTGCCCATCGAAGAATATGGTGGTGTCACATGACCAACAGCATTTACAGTGTACATGGGGCTTTCTTCTACAAAGTAAACTTCTGTCTCAGTTCTTGAGCAGCCACAAAATGGTGTGAGTATTGGCAGCTTCCCCCATCCCCAAGCCAGTTCTTCCTTACCACTGTCAGTACAAACTCTTGTATCTGACTTTGTGTACAGTAAGGTAAGCCTATGTCCTACATAATGTTTGCATCTCTAAGAACATAAGAATTGACATAATAGATCAAACTAGTGATCCATTTAGTTTAATATCCTACCTCTGAATTAAGTGTAGGATGCTTCAGAGAAGTTGTAAGGAAACCTTTAGTGGGCAATAATGGAATGACCTGTCACAGGGAAAATTTGGTGGGGACCTCCAAAACCACTGAATGCAATTTCCTGCTGTGTCAGGCACCACATCCTGAAATGCTCTTCCTAAATATATGAAGCTCAGTCTTGTTAAATAAAACACAATGTTTCACCTCTCCTGGACCGTTTGTAATTATTAAGAAAGGTGACCACCACTCCCAGGTTCTCTTATTGGCTCTGTCCCTGTCTTTTTGTCTATGTCCCTGCCATATTTTCTTTAGTGGGTTGCTCAAACTCTCAGTGGTTCATTTTTCCAACCTGTAATTAGGCTTCCTTATTTCCCTGAAAGAGGTTTGTGATGACTACAGAGATCCTCAGCAAAAAAGCTTGTGGAGGTCTAAGTGCTAGACATAATAAAGACACAAACAGTCAACTTTAAATTAGCTGGCAGACAATACACTGCTGATGGAAAAACACTGGTCATGCAGTGTCACTGCTAGTGGACAAGGGAAGATTCAGCTGCTTCTCCAAGAATATTGGTGGAATTTTGATCTGCAAGCTACCAGCGACTGGTTTTTTTTGCTAAATGGGGAGAGTTGTGCTTCTTGAGAACCCCCCCAGAGAGCTTTACAGGCTGGCCAAATTGTTCTGACTCTTGAACCTGGTGCTCTTTATCCATCTCTGGGAGTGTTCAAGGACTGTTTGGATGCAGCTCTGAGCAACCTGGTCTAGGGAAAGGTGTCCCTGCCCATGGCAGGAGGATGGAACCAGATGAGCTTTAGGGTCCCTTCCAAGCTAGGCCATTCTGTCACCCTGTGATCCTGAGAAGGAGCAAGGAGACCAGAAATCCCCACTCCTGAGAGCACTGTCCAGTGACGCTTCATCTGGAACATCCAGGCAGCAGGACTAACCTAAGCCTGAAGGAAGCCCATGGCAGTCACCAGCCAGCCATCAGTAATCGCCACTGACCTTCCAAGTCTTGCCATGAAGCTCTACGGCTTTCCAGATGCAACCTGAAATATAAAACAGGAGGTAAATAAACACAAGACTAAATTATGAACTTCATAGCAACCTAGGGAAAAAGATCAGATAACACATTGCTACACAAGTCAACAAGAGCTATTCAGTAGTCTTTTTAATCCCTTTATTAAAAGGCTTAGGATTTGGCTGTTCCTTAGCTCAAGTAAAATGAGTTTTTAATACTGATGTAGTAAAATCTACACTGAGTACCTAGTACCTCCTGAAAGTATCAAATGAAAGGGCATACAACGTTCAAGGCAAATACATGTTGTTGAATATTGATAAACAAAATTGACTTATTCCTTGTTCAGGAAAAAAAAAAATGTCATGATATCCTTTTTTGCATTAGTTCCCTGCAGACATAATCTGGATGGACATCGCTAGCAGCATAACCACAGGTTTGTGTAAACTTAAAGATGCCAGAACCCTTTCATTCAATTCCTAGATCCACACACCTTCCCAAAATCAGAGTTGAATCCTGTAATATATTTCCTAACGTTTCTCCAGTTTGAGCAGAAATATTTCAGTGAAAAGCTGTTCCATTAAAATATCTAAATTTTCTCTACTACTTTGAAATATCCACTAAGGATTCAAAATTTGTGTATTTTTGTGAGGATGTATATGCATATATTTTTATATAAATACATATGAGGAAAACATATATGGAAAAACACACAGATATTCAGGAGGTTTATCTTTTGAAAAAAAATAGTTTTGCAGTGTTTGGAGAGTGAGAAAAACAACAGTGGTAGAGTCACACTCTAACATGGAAAACATTAAAGTGTAAATATCTGGGAGACAGCTGAGGAGTGTGGGCAGAAGTGGTGAGAAAATTTTGCAGAAGAAAAATAAGGATTCATGGAGAAGGACTGGGAAATAATTAAAAGAAGCAGACAAGGAGAAGTGCTAGTACAGAAGCAGAAAGGAAGATAAGTTCTTTAGCTAAAAGGGGAAAATAAATCAGCACAGACAGAAAATAATTTTTGGTCAGTAAGGTAAGAGAGAGAAGCAGCAGAGTTTTGAGATGAGTTTAATGCTTGTACAGGAATGCAGTTAGAGTAGAAACAGATTCTGAGAGAAAGCTGCTGGCTGGGCAGGGGTTTTGTTGGTTTGAGATAAGAATTAGATTAAGTGGGAAGCATCAGCATCTAGAAACAGCAGACAGATTGCAGCAGAAACCAGGGACTACCTCTGCCCTTTCCCAACACTTCAGTCGCACCTAAAATCAATTATCAATATTAATAGGGCTCTTTCCATTGACTTCACTGTGCTTTTGAGCAGGCCTTGACAGAGGAGTACAGATCTGCAAAGCCATTGAAGAGATGTGACAGAAGGATCAAGTTTTCCTGCCCTAGTCCTGCCTCTCAGACCTCATTTGTAATCTGATCAATACCCCTTTCTAAGTTCTTTTGTTTAAGGATCAATTTCTATTCTTGTCTCTGAGGATGGAAAATTGTAACTAGTATTTTGTACTACTTCACAAACAGATGGGAAAGAGTAACTTGGGCAAAGCGACATGGTCCAGGGAACACTGGTCTTTATCAGTTCTGTTATTCCATGGACAATTTTACTAGTGAGATCCAGATGACTCTTTCAGAGAATAAAATAACCCTTCACATTATTAGGATGGGATAGGGAAACGGGCAAAAAAAGGAATTCAAGGAAATAACTCCTTTTTTTTGCTGTTGTTTTGTTGGTTTTTTGTTCTGTTGTTTTTTTGTTTTGGTTTGTTTTTTTTTTTAAATAAAATCTTTACATAGCTGTATAAACCAGACAGCTTTAGACCTTAGAGAAAGAGCTGACAAACAATCAGTGAAAGTTTTCCTCAAGAGAATTGCACTTAACAATTAAAAAACAACTGCTATGTAAAAGAAATCAAGGCATGGAATGAATCCATTGATCAATTTTTTGGGTCCAAAAGGGGTTGAAATGGCCCTATGTGATTGCTGGGTCATATCTCAAGATTGTCAAAGATGTACGTTCCACCCATGACTTCTGTATTTCCATTGCAACACTTCCAAATATTCACTTTAAGCATTGCACAAACCCTTTGATGACTACAGGAGATAATTTGCTGTTGACAACAACCTTATTGTCAGAGAAGTCTTTCCTCGCTTGGGTTTATCATCCCTGCACCAAAAGGCAGAGTTTCACTGTTCACCCAACACAGAAACCACTTCGGTGGTTAAGGTCATGTCTCCACATTCTTATTTTACATGTTCTTTAGCTCTCTGACAAACTGTCAAAAAAAGTAAGTGAGAAAAATGGAGGAACTTGGATTTATACAAAAGGACACCTTAAGAAAAATAATGATGGCTCTGGGGTGCTGTACAGATTCTGATAAAATTAAGATAGGAGAAGAGTTAGGCACATAGGAGAAGAGAAAATATTCCCTTTTAGGCCAAGACACAGAGACACGGAAAAGAAGACTCTTTACAGAATTACTTCTCTTTCTTTCTTTCTTTTATTTTCTTTTTTTTTTTGTTTTAACTCATTGGCATTTGTAGCACACCAGCATTCCCTAAAATCATGAATGTGGTGTTTACACCTTCTTCTAAATCATTAATAAGACTGCCAAATGAGAATGCACCAAACACAAATCCCTTTTATAAACACTTTCCCCTTGGCTTGCTGCCTTGTTATTTATCACCAAAGCTTGTTTATATACCTAGGGCACTTTTTACTCCATCTGACGGAATTCAAATTCAAGTCAGCTTGGATTAATTTTGTTCATCAGCTAATTTTATAATTTATTTTTAAAAGTCAAGACTTTCTGGGGTCTGTGTTTTGGCTTTTTTCTTGCTTTTTCTTGTTTCTTTTTTTCCCTTGCTTTTTTTTTTTTTGTCTTTCTTACCTGCTCTTTTCTTCTGCCTGTAAGCCAAAAAAAGGAGGACATACATATTACTGATAATGAATATGCTATTCAAATGTATTAAATGATTTTCAGATGCTGTCCCTGACATGATGCATTTACACAGTGAAATTAGTGAGATAATTGTAACAGTTGCCCTTCACTGAGGATGACTGTACTTACCAATTGTGTTATTAAACTAATGACTTCACAGGTGCTTAGGATCCATCTGCTGCTGCCAAACATAAAAATTATTCCAAATATTAAAAACTGTAAGGGGAGAGGAACCTGAAAGAAGACAGGACACTGAATAGATAAGTAAGGATTAAACAGATGTTCGAATACTTAAATTATATTGTGCTGCTCAAATCTGCAATGGAATATTTGGCTGGAAAACACTGCGTGTCCTAAAGTATGTTCTGTATTTCCATATTTGTTTTATAACATTTTGGGCTGTTCTTGATACTTGATAGCTTTGTGTCACTAAGTGTCCCACCAGCGTGGGATAGTGGGAGACAACTTCTGATGCAAGATTTCACTGTCTTGGCTAAGAGCTTGATGGTATCTGAAGTGGAAGCTCTCATATCTCTCTTTGGACCTATTTCTTCTGCTGTACATGATGGAACAAACTGTGGAGAAGAAGACTAAGCCTAAAATTGAATTGAATTTAATTGAATATCTGATCCAGTGATCTTCTCTCAGTGTGTCTCTCTTCTTTCTTTCTCTCCCTTACATATCCACATGTTCAGCCTTTCCTGTTTTTGAATAACACCAGTCCAGACATAGAATAGAAATACTTAAAAGACTGCAGCCAAAGATTGAAGCTCTGTTCCTAATGTTGCCTTAAAAAAAAACCCCAAAACAACACTTTCTTCTTGAGAAAGTAATCCACTAAAGAGAGAATCATAGAATGGTTTGGGCTGGAAGCGACCTGAAGGATCATTGGAATAAGGTAGTTCCAACCACCCTGCCATGGAAGGAACACCACCCACCAGACCAGGTTGCTCAAAGCCCTGGATACTAAACTGATTTTCCAAAAGCCCCAAGAGGTGAACAGCAGAACTCAAAACCCAGCCCAGAAATTTACTGTTCTCTATTTTGGCAGTAGCGCTACTTCTACACACTATATTTCAGATTTTGCCAATGAGGGATGTTTCTGCATGTATGGTGCTCCTTCCCAAACATTTTTCAGCATAGCACTTTATGACTTTCTATACTGGGATTTCCTGGAAAAAAAGAGCAAGCGTCTACACCAACCTGCACCCCAAGGTTTTTTAATAAACTCCCAACAAATCCCTGTAGATGTCTAAGTATCTCATTGTCAGAAATGCAATAAATTTCTGCACAAAAATGGTAACACTTTGAATTACTGACTGTCCAGACTCTTCTTATCTACCAGCAAAAATGATAAAATAATCAATATTTTTCATTTTCAAAGAGTCTTAGCAATAAAGAGATAACATTTTGCTCTACTTTATTTTTTCTTTTTCTTTTGAGGGGGGGAAAACCAGCTGGCCTCAAATAATGCCATAATGACAATTACCACCAAGAGCCAGCTATGTGCCCAGGTGTAAATATCTTTTTACTTCAGTACTGTGTGACCACACCTCACTTCACATGGAACATGATTGGACATCATCATGGAAGACATGCTTGAAAGTCTTGGTTTCACCACAAAATCCAATTTTAGGACATTAAAAGTTTTCAAAAACCTAAATTATTCAAGCTAGGTAATAACCTTGGCTCTTCTGTCCTTACATGTGTCAAATAATAGCAAAAGTACATTCTTTGAAGCCTTACACGAGCTTTCTGGCAACAATCTTACTCAGTATAATTGAATGTAGGTCAAGCTGGCTAAACACTGGGGAGAACATTTAGTTGTCTATGCATAGTCACCCAGAGCAACTTCTAACCTCCTTTTGTCTCTGGGACATTCACCAGTGACAAAAGATCTACAGGAGATCGATGCCTTTCTGGAGAGGCACCAAGAACTCAGGGGAAGCGGGGGATGATGAGCTCAGAATGTCATGAGGCGACGACACTTAGGTCAAAGACTTGTATCTTCAAACTGTCCCTGGACTCAGGAGCATGTTTTAGGCACAAAAATTGAGGGAGTTTCATCTGGAGCTAAATATCTGCTTGGAACATTACTTAACCACATTAGAAACCATTTGGTTTGCTAAATAACAAACTCCACATTTTAGAATGGTTGACCCAAATTCACATGTAAGTCTACAGCAAAAGTACATAATAGAATTTTGGAAACCTGGCTCCTTCACTTGAGTGTTTTCACCTGCCAGTGCTCAACATGGCAAAAGCCCAGAGTTCTGTCACTCTAAGAAGCAGCTGGGTATTGGGCAGAAGTGTCTTTAATTTATATATTCTGGCTGTACTCCAAAATCAGTGGTCATCTGAGTTCAACCTGAAAGGTAATGAAGGTTGAAGTAATTGGTTAAGGTTCTTTTATTACATCTCTGTTTAGCAACTACACATGAATACATGTTTTCACATGTGTTGAGTATGGTTTTGACCTTATTATCATGTATTTCAAGGTTTCCACGTGCCTGGACACCAATTAATTTTATTTTAACAAGTGATCTAGTCTTACCTGTTCCCCAACCTACATATCTCACACTGAGCAGGTCAAAAAAACTTGACCAAAAAAATGCTGATCTGATAAAAGAGGAGGAGAAGAGAGAGAGAGAGAGAGAGAAAGAGAAAGAAAGAGATAAAGAAAGATAAAAAGATTTTAAAGATACACATTGAAAAAATGGTTCTTGTTCAAGAAGTCTGTACATCAAAATTCATAGATGGTATGAAGATGCTTACTTGATATATTACAGGACATTCAAGGTCTTTATTCCATAACAAGTAGCGCAGGGATTTAATAATGTGCAAGGATCTGAGGCTAAGTGTTTAATATTCAAGCAACTACTACATTATCAGGTTATTTCAGGTGGAAATCAGTGTTTCTGGTGGATGGGTGTTTGTTGGTTTGGTTTGGTTTTATTTTAGTTCTGATTAGCTTTCTCAAATGAGTCTGATTTTCCTCCTATACTTAAATGCAACCACAGTTTTAGATTATGTCCTCACATTCTTTCCTCCTGCTGTCCTAGCAATTGGCCCTGACTTTTTTTTTTCTGAAATATAATGGAAATGTACAGAAAAAAAAATTAAGAGTCTTTGTTAATTCCACCTGCAGTGGGATTTTTCCAAATATATTTTGGAAATGTATATCCTTGCAGTGATTCCATTCAATCCTGGATAAAACAGAACAGTCTTTATTATTCTTTTTGCCATCCATCAGTGAGAAAGCTCAGTCACAGATAACTGTTTACAAGTCACTTCACCTGAGCATCATCTCGGTGTACCATTCATGACAGCCAAAAACATGTGCCTCCGTGACAGCAGAGATCTTTGATGTGGACCATGAAGCTGACCCACCCCTAGGGCTGTATCCTTGACTATGACAGACCCAGTTTGCGAGTTGAATGTCTGTCATTCTTCCACATTTCTGGTTGTCTGTTTTGTGTATCTGTTTGTCCTAATTTTCACCTTGGGAAGACAGGACAAAAATTCAGTGTCAGTCAATCACTGAGGGATCTCTGGTCCTATCAGAACAATTTTAAGTATATTCAGTGTCACTTGGAGCTCTGGATATATTTTGTTGGTGCTTCAGTAGCCGTATGCACTGGCCATGTGGAAAAGCGACGCTTGGGGGAACCAAGGTGATATCTCAGTGTGGTGGTGCAAAAAAGTATTTTGCTCTTTAAGTTGTTATAGAATTTGTTTGTAGTTAATTGACCAAATCAAAAATCCTCATCTAATGTCAATGCCTCATCCAAATTGTTTTTCTTCATGGATTTCTACTTCAAGTTTAGTCTACTATAAAGCATCCAGGTATGAAATACAGGGCTGAAAATCCAGGGGGAGTTTTTGGCTTAGTACAGCTAGAGTTTGAGGATGGATACTGTGCATCCAGTAACAATGGCAAAACAATGGCATGTCTTTATTCTTTCGTATTTCACAGCAGCAGACTGAAATATCAAGCTAGTGTTCATCTTCATTCTGACTCGCACAAATCCAATTCTGCACAGAGAGAACAGAAATAAAAATTAGATTTTAGGATTCTGATCCTTTAAAAAAATCCAAAAAAGAAACACATTACTATATTTCATTATACCTTTTCAAAATAATGTGGTTATTGAATGGTCATAAGTACAACTTGGCCTCTGTAGTAACTGATATAGATTACTGGGATTCATTGAATTAATCCCAAATTTTCATTGGTAAAAGTCTGTTGGGTAAACAGGGATTCTATGATATAGATGAAGATATTCTGAGCCACACATCAGCTACTTGGACCAGAAGAAAGTAGATCAATTTGTGGTTAGTAAATGACTGACGTTTCATGTAAAATTGCAAGATGATTAGTGAAAGATTTAAGAGCCTTTTCCTTAAAAAAAAAAAAAAGTCATATATGGTTGGAAATTACATGCCAGCACTTACAGGAAGGTGTAGGTGTAAATTTTGCTAGTTCTTGCAGCCAGCAAGATCAGGAGCCACCTCTGACCTTCTGTCAGTGCTCTGAGCTCAGTCAAATGCTTGTAATTCTCACAGTAAAAGGGACATCTATTAAAAATGAGGAAATAACGTTTACTGAAATTGTTAGCTCCTTTTTCTAATCATATCTAGTGCCACTGGGCAACTCTTCTTCTTCCTCTTCCTCTTCTTCTTCCTCTTCCTCTTCCTCTTCCTCTTCCTCTTCTTCTTCCTCTTCTTCTTCCTCTTCTTCTTCTTGCTCTTCTTTCCTGACTTTTTTTTTTTTTTTTTTTTTTTTTTTTTTTTTTTTAATAAAGTGAGGAGAACAGTTGACTGTGGAAGCCTGGGATAGCCAGGATTTAAGCAGAAAACTTTCTTGGAAACAGAATGCTAAATAACTCTATCAAAATGATTCAATGCTTGTACTGAGATACAAACACTTTGCAGTCAAATGTCAAGTCAATCTGAATATGCCCTGGCAAATCTACCAAAGAATAGTCTTATCTGGAGAGCCCTGAGGTTAATGTGATGCTTACACTGGGTTTTAGAGGTGAGTGAGTAACAGCCTGGGGTTTGGCCTGAATTTAGTCTTTCCAAGTATGAGAATTTTAAGGGCTTTTAGCAGGCGGAGCACTACGAGACTCTTGACAAACTTGTGTCTGATCTGAGAGGGATTTTAAGAAGTTATTTCAAAGGAGGATAAGCACAGCCTTCTTAACAGATGGACAAAGCTGAAGAGACTTTGCAACACTGCTAGCCCAATAATATATGTTTATTTGTTAGCATTCATAGAAATCTACAGCAAAAGGACGTGGACTTTCATTTTCCTCACTTTCCCTGTGAGTTTGTATGGTGGTTTATAAAGAGAATAATAAAGTGATTGAGTGAATATTTCATATATAACTTTAAAGCTTACCTAAAATCCTTCAATCTGTCTATGTAGGGAGCTACATCAACATGATAACCTGCGTACCTATTTTAATGATATATTTTCTGAGCAGAAAAGCCATATACCACCTTTTTTTCCTGCACAGTGAAACCTAATGAGGAGAAATTCAAGCTATTGCAGAAAATTAGAAAGGGGTAAAAATTCTCAGATGCTGTGGATGAAGATTTGTAAAGTTAGCTGCAAATACCATTTCATAGCCCCTGACCATTATTTTTAATCTCTCATTGACAAGGAGAAGCTTGCTGGGAGTTGGGACTTGTTATCTTCGTTTTATGGGCCACTGCTCTCCGAATAACAGCGCTGATAGAGCGCTGGTGGTGAGTCGGTTGGGAAGGAGAAATGGACAACAGAGCCACACCGCACACAGAGTGTGAGGACGAGAGAAAAGTGCTATTAATGTTTCTGGCAAAGAATAGCAATTTCTTCATCAGTGGAAGGAGCCCTTCTGAAACAAAATATCATGTAAATAATTTCTTTCCTTATTTACTCATTCATTTTGATGTTGATCTAATTCAGAGTGATGTGAGCTTACTTTTATTTAAAACCAGTTAGATGAGAAATGAGAATTTTTGAGACACATTTGCAGGGAAAGGTTTGAGGCATGGTGTGCTTTCTTTTTCTTTAAAATATATTAACATGATTGCTATGAATACTGATATCTGAATATCTCAGTTTTGATGTCATTACCCATGACATCTACCCATGGTAGCTCCTCTCCTGCTACCAGCTCCACCGTCCCCCACATCAGAAAAGGAAAAGCAGTGCAGACAAAAAAGGACAATGGAGATAATCTGTCTTTTAGTTGCACCATACCTCAGCTGTCAGGTTTTTCATACGAGGTCATTTAGAGATCCAGGAACACGGAGTGGAGATGGGAGCTCCCACTCACACTTCCCTCTATTGAGGACACAAATATTGTGTCACGCTTTAGTGAAGACTGACCTGTTAAAACCAGCAGAGCTCTCCAAATTGTATGTAACACAATTTTGTGCAAATCACGTGTGATATAAAAGTCATTCATGTTTCATCCCTTCAGTTTATGTGGTGTTTAAATTACAGCCCTTGCACTAGCAATACTTTATATGCCACTCATTTCTCTGATTTTTGGAATAAAGCCTATTTTCTGCCACATACTCATTGACACTAATGACAAAACTTCCACCAGTCTTAAAAAGCTAAAGTTTTTAGGTGAAGGAAGTTAAAAACCATTTCTGTGTGGAGAGCTCCAGTACTACAATTGCATGTAAGATTTCAGTTTACTGTCCTCATTGACTTCTTTCACGGAAGTGGGGCATATGTTTATTTATTTGTTTAACTGAAAATGAGATAATTAGCTTAGCTCGTCTGTGTAAAGAACAAGCAGAAGTTTTGTTGGAAAGTAGGCATGTGATGTGAGCATTAAATTCCTATACTTTACCTCACAGTGAAAATTTAATGTCTGAAGTCCACTGGGATTTTAGTTTAAGGTATATTAACTACCCCATGGTCAGGATTTGCAAGAAAGACCAAAGTAAAAACAGCAAATGGGATAGGAAGATGATTTTATACTCAGTACACAGAAGCAAAAGGGCTGCTAGTTCATAGAATTGTCAACATTTTTGACGCAGATAATTCTGAAAACATCCCCCAGTTTGATATCCATCTGGACCTAATGAGATTCGACACAGTAGACCCCCTTGAACTTCCATCCCCAGAATGTTTTCACCTTGCCTTTTGGATGTGCTCACAAGGGAGATGTGTTGGTCCTTTCATGTCCGACCTTAATTGGAGCATACATTCCCTTCCTCACTGCATCTGTTTCACTAGGGACTTTCATCAGATGGAGTAAAGGGCTTTTTCACTCTCTCAGCCCCCTTTAATACAGAGCATTCAGCTCCTTCCACAAAGTGTCTTCATTTTTTCCCCCGTTTTTGAGGTCTCCTACTCGTTCTACGATTGAAATGTTGTCTTTGTGCAGTCGGTCCTCTGTATTAACTTCTTCTTGTGCATGGATCTGTCTATGGAGTCTGCATTGGAGGGGAGAGTGAGGGGTGAGGCTAACTTTGCATTTCATTCTTGCTTTCTACATTTATGAATGTATTTTCCATCAGCATTGTATAATGTGGGAGATTTTTGTGTTTCATCTTTTAACCTGTTCTCCACATCTATTCATCTCTGTTCCCCACATTTTTTAGACCCAGAGATCCACTTTTTTATTACCCCAAATCTCTCTACTTCAGTCCCACTTGCCTTATCACTTTTGCTTTGTGAGTCCTTTTCAGTGGGTACTCCTTCTTTTTCCTGTACCCTTTCTTTTTTCCTGTACTTTCTTTTTTCCCTTGTTAAATGCCACACAAAGATGTCTTTCAGTAGACAGAAGGGTCCCTATCGGTCTGATAATTGTGTTGGCTGTACTCATATAAATGTTACTACGAACCAGAAGATTTGACCTTGCTGGGTGTTTCTCAGTCACTGTTGTGGCTCAGATTTTGGATCTCAGCTGAGCAAATCATGTAAACATCTGCTGTTTTCTGCAAGACTGCTATTCTTGCTGATTTGATTCAATTCGATTTGATCCAATTCAACTCTATGTAGAGCACTGCAATTCCCACTGTATCACGGTATTTAATGCCTCCCAATACCACAGAGACCAACAAATGTCTACTTCTTAAGGGTTATCCTGCTTCTCAGCTTCACTTCTGTCAAAAGAAACTGCGCTCTTTTTTGTCAAATCCTGTGCTGAATTATGATCTCTACTCTTTGACTTCTGTGAAACTGTGTCTGCCTGCAAACTGTAGGCAAAAAAAAAAAAGTGCGCATGTAATAGGCTAATTTTATCCACTCCTTTCTTACAACCTGTTTAAGAATTCAGTTTCGTGAAATCAAATAACAATATGATGACAACACTGAAGATAAATCTATCATCTGTGAAACAAAAGGTTTTGCGTTATCCATATTTCTCCATTGCTTGGATTGTAATAAATGATTTTGAACTTAACTATGTCATTGCAAACCCATATATAAAGTACATGATCATGTTTGGAATTCATCCTGAATTTCAGCTGTGGTTTTTTTAAAAATGTGACTCTTAGGTGACTGCTTCGAAAACTGCAGCAAACAATTTTACAATGACTGACTTCTGAAAGCAGCCTTTAATGGGACTGAGACAGTGAGAGTCAATCTGATTTTACTAGGCTTTACCATACTGTTTCACTGTTAGGAAAGTGACTTTCAAATTCACAAAAAGAATGAATTTCATAAAATCCAGAGGAAATTTATTTTAGGTGTATAATTTAACATATATTTGACATGATTCAAATAGTTACTTGTAGAAAAACAGAAAAAGCTCAATTCTAAAATAGTGTTCAACATTTATCGCAGAAGAAAGACAGCCAAAATAGAGGCCACCACTCTTGAGACTCTGAGATAGCTGGATAGATCTGACTATTCATTTAGATTGCATTACTGATCAAAGGATACCTTCCAAACTGGGTGTAAAACAACCTCTCTCGCTACAAGAAGGTGTGCTCTGATAATAAAATCTAATAATTACTTTTCTAAAGTGTCTTTCTCACCCAATTAACAGGTCATTACTGTCAAACATTCAGGACTTAACAGGTTATGTATCATAATGTAGTGTACCGAGTAACAAATGGAGTGCAAGGACTTTTCTGTCCAACCTGATTTTGTAGGATCAGTGATACCCAGTACATTTATTACTGTTGCACTAGTTCTAGGATGCTTGACCCTAAAATCCAGATGCAGAAAGATATGAGTCAAGCCTCCAAATAAAGTTGACCAGAGGTGTTCAGAGAGATTTGGTGTTGTTTGCAAAGACAGTCTTGTAGGACAGCACAAACAATTCTTTCTATAAAGGTGTGTGCGTAGCAGAGGTTTAACTGCTCCAATTTCCATGGACAGGAATGACAACTCTATTCTGAATGCTTAGTGAGACAGACTTCTAGAAACTCTTCCAACCAAGAGCACACTTCTGAAATAGTCATCATAGAATCACAGACTGGTTTGGGTTGGGAAGAACTTTAAAGATCATCCAGTTCCAACCCCCTGCCATGGGCAGGGACACCTTCCACTATCCCAGGTTGCTCCAAGCCCTGTCCAGCCTGGCCTTGAACAGATCCAGGGCTGGAGCATCCACAACTTCTCTGGGCAGCCTGTGCCAGGGCCTCCCCACCCACACAGGGAAGAAAATAAGCTTTTTTTGACGCTTTTGTGCAATTATTATGAGCAATAAATAAACCCCAAAACTCCAATATTAGCGAATTGTCAACATTAAGAATTTTTTTAAGTCCTGCAAGAAAACATATATCCATGAAAGGCAGAGGTTGAGCCTAAGATGGAGCTCAGCTTTCAAACAAGCATCAGAGACTCCTCTGCTTTGGGGAGAGGAAAATGGATAACCTGAAAGAAGCCCCAGTGGAAAGTCACATTGTTCTAAATATGACTTCCTAAAATAAAAAATAAAATTCACAAATAAAATCAGAGGTATGATGATCTACCTTAGACCATCATTGGAAACATGCTGTAAGAGGCATTTTTTTGTGTAGCTCACTTAGTTTCTCAATAGTTTGAAAACAAAATGCCTTTTTCCTTTTCTCGAAAAAAATCCTCCCTTTGTTTCAGCACCTTCTGCCTAAGCACTTCAGCATATTGCATTATACACACTGTGAAATTTGGGGGTGTAAATCTTCTCTCTGTGTAGAGTCCTTGGTTTTTGTTTATAAAAAATAGAGTGTAAGGGGACATAAAATGTAAGTGAATCAAGCCCTCAGCTAGCATTTAATTGATAAGAACTAAAGCTAATATTAGATAACAAATAAATGGTCTGTTGCACAGGCATTTAATTAAACACCAAATTAATGCAGTAATGACCTACTGGAACTAACAGCCAGAAATGCTTTACTGCAGGCAAGCATCTGGAATGTTTCACCGGTTTTTTTTCTCCCTCTTCCCTCCTGTAAAAATATATTGAAAAGACACACATTCATTTTTAATACTCAGTCTGGAGGGCTTCTACTATGTCCTTTACCCTGCCTGAAACCCTAACATCACTGGACACCAGACAACCTTTGCCAGTGCCTCTTTCCTGATAAGCATAGCAAACAAATGGTGCGTTGGTGCTCCTTCCTCGTCCCCCTCTGCACTGCCCTTCTGTGCCATTATCGAGTTGAAACTTAGCCCTGTACACCTTGGGTGATTACACACTGCCCAAAAGATTAATTGCTGACGGTACTTTGGATAATGGTCTCAGGTACGAAGCCTACCATGCCATGGAGAAGGCACAGGAATCAATATATTTCTTTATCTGTACAAGTCCATGTCTATAAAAGTGCTTTCAATCATACCCCAGAATATCTGAGAGGTGCAGGAGATTAACTCTGCTTGGACACACTCAAAAAGGTTTTAATCCAAGCCAAAATATGCGAGAGTCTTTAAGGGGACCTCAGCCATCGCTTGTTGTCCTCTGCCATGCCTTATGGAGCTGTAC
The DNA here is from genome assembly GCF_000738735.6 of Corvus cornix cornix. Lineage (NCBI taxonomy): Eukaryota > Metazoa > Chordata > Aves > Passeriformes > Corvidae > Corvus > Corvus cornix. The sequence continues at coordinate 19,425,955 of NC_046357.1, forward strand.
TACAAAGCAAACTTGTGGAGCTGTTAGTGTGTGAATATATATATATAAAAATACAGATTTATATGAGTTTCTGACTCTGCTGGCTCTGAACACTGAACAGGGTCAGGTCCACAGTCTCTCTGGTTGTCTCTGCAGTCACTGGAGAGAGATATCCACCTCCCCTGGCAGTGCTTTTCTCTCCCCATGGGACTGGCAAGGGTCCTGTGTCCCTGTCTCAGCTAATTACCAATATTTATAATAGATGTGTCAGGGCCTATGTGTCTTTCCATAAAAGCCTATCAGTTTTATGCTTATTAGAGTAGATTTGTGCTCTAGAGATCCAGGTTCTAGGCGAGTCTCGTCCCAGTTTCAAGTCTCTCTAGTTTCTGCTCTTAACAAAATGGAGATCCCCACATGGAACAAGTACAGTCCTCTGTCCTGTTGCAACATCATTTGAGCTCAAACACACATGTAAGGGTATGAGGTAAGAGCTGAGGCAAGCACAGCTTCAGCTGTTATCTCAGAGGGAGTGAGGGGACAGGTATTTGTTTCTCCACCCTTCACGTAGGACTTGATGCTAGTTAGAGGCATAGATTATTCTAAGGTCTTGAAGCAAAACTCAATGTCTCACAGCAGCACAGAGGATGTGAGCCATATCTACCCAAACACATTATTCAATAGAGTGCATTTTCCAATCAGAAGGGATTTTCTACCTCCAGGTTTTGCCTCTTGATTTATCCATGGGCTTCGCAGGCTGAGATAGAAACAGAATCAATCTTACATTCAGCATCTCTGGTGTGCTCATCTTCAGATTTTTAATTCATCAGGCTACACTGAAAAAAATGTTCATATAATACTTATTGCAATGTGCTCCCATCTCTGAAAAAAAGCAGTTTTGGAGCAGGACTTCAGATATCTGTTCTACAAATCTACATTATACCAAGTGACAAAGATTTGTTGTATTATCAATAGAATACTAGTTAAAATAGCCAGTGAAGTCTAGAATACCTTTAATTTCACTGTAAAACACACACTTGTATGTGTAGAACAGGATAATGCTCTAGACTGATTAGGTCTTCACTGCCCATGGGTTAGATGGGAAATCTGAAATCAGGTGAATTTATCACAAACTTGGTACTAGCATAATATTTATCATGGTAATAACAAGAATCATAGTAATAATAATAATCACAACAACTGCAGAAAAATTGGAGAGGTTTGTAATGGTCCTGATGATTCAGTAGGTGCCTGAATGCTGAATGAATCTTCCAGCTTGTGCCTGGGCATTAAGTGTCACCAGAGTCATTGTTTTCTTGGATGAGGGATAAATCTGAGACCTTTTCTTGCCATTACAGGCTCTTATCATTTTATAAGACGTAAGTGTTGACCTCAGGGTCTTTGCCACAAGACAAAGAGGAATTATAATCTAGTTACTTAAATTTCTCTTGCAGCTTTCAGTACAGACCTTCTTTTCGTATCCTCTACAGTTAGGAACAAGCACCATCCATTGAAAAAGCAGTTCTTGTGTGCTGTATAGAAAGCAGCAACTTTTGAAGGCTTTGATGCTAAATGCATACACAAACACGTCCATGGAAATCTATGATTACTCACACACTCTTCAGGCAAATTCCATTCCTGTTTATAGTCACTAACTCTTACTGTGATCACTTTGATGCTTGGCTTGAGAGCATTTATACTGATATAAGTAATGCAAAAACTTCTGAATGAGGAGAAAATTCTCTTTTTTTTTTTTCTCAGGCAATAGATAAAGTGCTAGCTACATCTGCTCTAAACAAAAGTACAGGTAACACCTCCCATCAGAGCATGGAACAGTACTAATTAGTTCATTAAGCATCCCAGCATCCCTGCGGGGTAGGTATGTATTTTATTATCCCCAAGTTAGCAGACAGGTAGAGTTGACTACCTCAAAGACACACTTATGGTAAATGAAGGAGCTCTAACGCCTATTCCTTTGTCCTACTGGGTAAACAGGCAATAGTTCAAGGCAGCTTTAGTTCCATGTCCCATTATCTTTGTTGTTTTCTGTGTGTCACGTGGCAATGTAACAATAACATACGAAGACACTTTTTCCAGTGGTGAAAACAGGCAGTTTTAAAACTGGATAGATTTCTGTTATAGTAAATGCAAGTTTGTTGAATATTTGGGGCTTCTATTAGCAGCCCCCTTTGTCCCCCATACTCACACACCTTTTCCTGTAAGATTTGAAGGAATGCATGGTGTGACTTTGACAACAAACCCGAGCCTTTCCAATGCAGCCTGCACTGTACACATGTGTACACAGTATATGAGCTGGTGCTACTAGGGATAAGGCATCTGGAATATCAAGTTCAGATGGCTCAGAACCAGATTGAGCTCATAAAATGAACATTACCACAGCCACAAAACTAACCAAGGTAATCATGTAGTATTTAGACAAGCAGCAGCATTGCCCTTTGTGAAGGGCTTTGGAACATGCAAGTCAAGTGTATGGTTGCATAAAGATTGGGGATATTACACCCAGAGAAATCCTCAGAAGACAACAGCGTCATTAACTATTTACATCGTGACTCTACCCATTATCACATCTGACAAACAGTTTAACCTGAAGGAGGAAAAACAAAAATAAAAAATAAAACAAATACACAAAGACACAAAGAGGGAAAGAAGAAAGTTGTGCATCAACAAAGGCAGTTCAGAAGTGAAAAGCATGCAAGATGTCAAGCACCTTGAAGGAGAGAAGTGGGAAATAAAAGGTTCTGCTGTTTTCCCTGTTTGCTTACTTTCATTTGGGATAAATCATGACTATTTATCAAATTTAGAATTCATTACAACGTGACATTAATTTAAAGACATGCACAGAGAAACAAAGAGCCTTAACTCTCATCCCCTTTCTTCACAGTGAATTGAACAGTCACTTTCAGCAGCAATTGACAACAGTCAATTGTCCCATATATAAGCAGCATATATCACACCCAAAATATCCGAGTAATTGTTAGATTGAGTGTTTGTGGTATATCAAATTAGCCCAAGGAATAATCTGGTCTTTGTGTGACTCAGCTGCTACTTCCTTGACCAGACAAAGTTCATAGTGTAGCAATTATTTGAAAAGGCTGAGGGTATAGAAAGCTGATGTGATTTTCCTGGTCGTTTAAAAAGGCTCAGGAATATGTACTGAACAACTGACAACAGCTAATGTATGAAACACAAAATGCCTGAGCAATTTCAGCCACTTAAGTTAAGGTCAGAAGACTCCTGAGGAAAAACAGACTTCTTAGACATGAGCTATGGAGAGTTAAGGCAATCCATTGTGTTCCTTTCTGTGTCAGACTAAGGTGAGAATAATTTTTTCACATAAGCAATTGTTAGAGCTACCCAGACAATCTGCTGGGCTGCTCAAATCTTGATGCAGATATGCCATGAAAATACAGCACTAGGATGAAGGAAACAGAGTCAAGTTGCACCAGGGGAGGTTTAGATTGGATATTAGGAAAAATGTCTTCACTGGAAGTGTTGTCCAGCCCTGGCACAAGCTGCTCAAGGCAGTGGTAGATTCGCCATCCCTGGAGGGATTTAAAAGATTTAAAAGGGTGTGATGCTTGGGGACATGGGTTAGTGGTGGGCTTGGCAGTGCTGGGTTAGTGGATGGACTTGATGCTCTTAGAGATCTCTTCCAACCCAAATTATTCTATTATTTTAATTGGATAACATATAGATCTGAAGAGTAAGCTTCTCAAGAGCTGTAGGGTAGCTCAGACAGATCCAATGACAACGTGAAACTGTGACCAAGAAGGTGGCATTTTCTTTTTAATCAACTCAAAAAAACTCTTTGCAAATCGTCCAAATATTATTTCCTTATAGATGGGGTTTTCTCTAAGGAATCATGCTTTCATTGTTCCCATTGCCTTTGGTAGATCACAAAAATATTCACAGGGGACAAGTTATATGGCATCATGCTTCGGTCCCATCAATTGGGGATAATATGCAAACATTTCCATACCCATATTTTAAGGGTGAAGGTATGAATAAAAATGTAAGCTTTTATGCCAGTCTGCTTTTAAATATATGATATACACACAAGAAAAGGAATTAAGGCAGCACACTTCTTTAATTCTGTCCATTTTAGCATGTCATTAATTGTTTTCCACTGCATTTTTCATTTCCAAAAGGAGAGTATCTGCTTAGCGAGCACTTATTAAATGCTTTCTTTTTAATTCATAAAGGAAAAACAGTCTCATATGTTTATTACATATTATTCAATTTTTATTTTGAAGACAGATTCATTTATTTCTTCACAAGCTTTTCAGCAGTTCTCAACAATATACCATCTGTCTGCTTTGTAGGCATGAATATATTTAACTTCACAACAAGACTAAAAATGTACTCTGTAGGTGGGGATATTGAGGCACAAAGCACTAAGTTGAAAAATGTTACCTAATTTTGAGAGTGTGCTTTTTTTATGAGAATAATATGGCCCAGTCTTTCCTCTAAGTCCTTTAAGGATGGTCACAACCATTTCTGAGTGCTTCTTATGCAGCTTGACCTCAGCTGCCCCAAGAAGGAGGATGAGCCAAGAGGTGTGAGTAAACCAGCACAGGTACAGGGGGACAAAGATGAGCTGAAATGTGGCTCTGGAGTCATGGGCACAGGTCAGATGAGGATCCTGACTGGGGCTGGTCTAGGCCATGAAAGCCTCTGACTATCCACAGGGCTCAAAAACAAGTTGTAACCATTCTTCCCATCCCTTTCTGCTTTTCTAACACCCTTTACACAGTGAATTTCAGCCTGCTTCTTTTGCCTCTGCTCCTTGTCACTTTTAAAGCCTGTCTGACCTGGACACCTGTCTCAGACCCCCATACTCAAAGCCAGATTTCAGGCGCAGTTGCAACATCATCTTCATGATATCCTCCAGGCTGGCTTTGTGTTCCAGTAGATTAAAATTCTCTGTCACACCAAAGCCCATATAATTTGTTTTCTTCCTACCCATCCAGACCAGCTGACTCCTCATGTCAACAAAATCATTTGCTTTTCTTTTGACCCGCTTTTTTTTTGTCATAGAATCATAGAATATCTTGTGTTACAAGAGACCGAGAAGAATCATCAAAATCCAGGCCATGCACATTGCAACCACAGCAATCCCACCATGTCCCGGAGAACATTATACAAATGTCCCGGAGAACATTATACAAACACCCTTTGAACTCTGTCAGTCTTGGTGCTGTGACTACTGCCCTGGGCAGCCTGTTCCAGTGCCCAACCACCTTCTGGGGGAAGACCTTTTCCTAATATCCAACCTAAACCTCCCCTGACACAAATTCATGCATTTTCTATGCATCCAGATCAGAGTATGCTTAAGCACTCAGGGTGAAGATGATTTTTTTTTTTTTTTTTTTTTTTAACTGCAACTACTAGATTCTAAGGTATCTTTGTTAAGCAAATAATTTCATTTTGGAAGAACCTACAGTCAGTCACACAGAGACTCCATAATAGCAGTATGCATACACATGCACAGATATAGACAGGAAAAACCATCTATGAACAGCTACATAGCATAGAAAATTTAAATTTGATTATAAAAGTTGTCAAAATTATTATTAAAAGCACATGGGAACTTTCCAGTAGGTGTTGTCGTCATCCTCAATGAGAATATTTTAATCAGCGATCCCCACTCTATCTAGAATAAGCTCCAAAGTTAATGTAAAAGATAAACAAAACATGAAATATGCATACCTTACACAACATATGGCAACTCCAGTTATATTTAGACCAGCAAATTTCCTTAATCTGAATTTAAATATTAGCAGACTAAAACTTTAGGAGATTACCTTCAGGATTTTCATGCATTCATGCATAAATTTAGACATTTAAATCAGTATTTAAATAGCTAAAATATGTCTATTTTAAGACTTCTCAGTACACCATTTCCTCCATCTTTTCTGCAGAATTTTGGATAGTGCTTGTTTTATTTCTGGTTTATAACAAAATTCTAAAAAAGTACAGTTTATGAAGTACGAAGTTATTTACTTCAGAGAATTAAGTTGAGAAAAATTTAGGGAAGAGGTTTAATCAAAAAAAAAGAGCAGAAAATAAAGTACTAAAAGGTTAAACCATTTTTTAAAAAAATCACTTTTTTCTTTTTAAATGGCTTTTGAACTTCACTACTGACTCACTATCACGTTAAAGAGAAAAGGCATCAAATGTAAATAATGTTTTATGATAATTAATGCTCTTGCACACCATATGGTTGGGAAGAATAGGTGATCCTTCTTTTCCTTTTTTTTTTTCTCCTTTCCTTTTTTTTAATAAAATAACATAAAAAATTATTTCTCTGCTCACAATTTATTTTCCTTTAATTTTTTTTTAGCTTACCCAGGAACTGAACTTTTTCTTACTTTCATAATTCTCATGCAATTAATCTGAAAATCAGATGCTGTTTTAAAAAGACATAGTCAGAAGCCTGCCAGCATTTTAAATGATGTTGTTTAATATTTTTATCTTTAGGAAAGCATGTGGCAGTGATAATTACCTGAATTTGATGATCTGCACAGCTAACAACACTACATTATTCTGTGTCAGTGGTATAAACAGTGCCCCCACAGTACCCTGTGAAACGTCCCATTGCAGTAAAATCAAGCTGTCATGATTTCATAAAATGCAGATGAAGGTTTTTTTCACTGTCATTCTTTGGGTACAAATCAGGGAAATCTATAGAATGAATATAAAATTAAAAAAAAAAAAGAAGTTACATGTTCTGCAGAACAGAGAAAACACGGTTTTAGACTGTGGGGCAAGTTGTTTCTAGAACTCTTCTTAGGTGAGTCTTTAGAATAAGTACTTTAATTCAAAAAGCAAAATGAAGACAAAATGACACAACATTTCAAAAGGCACCCACTAGTTGCTGGGTATTTTTTTTTCCCTAAACTGATGCCTTGAGCTTGCTTCCTTGACATGATGCTGCAGTGTCTTATCTCCTGCTTGACTAGACAGATAGGCCATGTCTCCTCTGCTGCAACTGCTGTTATATGGTATTTATTTTGCTGTCACTACACATGATCTGGTTTAATCTTTGTGGACAGCACTGAATTTTATTAATCCACCTCGCCAGACACGGAGAGGTACTGATTCACCTGAATGCCTGTATTCCAAATGTACAGAAACCAACCCATTAAGTTGTTCATGGAAAAGCCGACGAAAAGCCATATCAGAATTTTCTTAGGAATAATCCAAATGTTTCAGGAGGAAAACATTACAGGGACTTATTCAAAGCCTATTGGATTGACTGCCACTTTACTGAAGTCAACACAGCAATATATAAGCACAATTGCTGTACATTCCTTAAAAAGGAATTCCAGTGCAGCAAGCACTTCTAACAAAGTAAATTTTATTGTCCTTACATATTTGCTGTCCTTTTTTGGGAGATATTTTTCTCCCTAGCTGATGTGGAGGAGAAAGTCATAACTTCAGATAGTTCAGGAATAGAGCCAAAATGCCGCAACTTGATTATGAATGAAATGCCATCTGGATTCCACATTGGGGCTGATCGACAAAAGTCACTAGAACACTCAGTGCCTCCATACCCATTTCTAAAGCTAGGCAAATGGTAATAAAAACAACCTTCCAATAGGTCTTTTTTTTTTTTTTTTTTTTTTCTTTTTCCCTATGCAGTATTTCTAAACCTCTGTTAGATCCTAGGACAAATAATGTCATACTTCCTCTCATAGTACAACTTCATGTGTTTCTTTTTCAGATTGGACCAAGGACTTTAATTGAATGGTCTTGCCATTTTCCCACACAGATTGTTTTTCTCTGACAACTTCTCACAAATGCTTTTTTACAAAGCATAGTTATGTTAAAGTGCAAATGTCATTCCCTTTGCTGAAAAGTCCTTATTTTTATTCTTCTTGTTAGATCTTCCATGTTATTCCTGGGTCTCACTTCACCTTGCAGAGCCTCATATGTCCCACTAAACCTTTCAAAGACACCACAGTATTTTTTTTTTGCTAGGGACACTTTTCTTCTTACCATGTAGATGTTTGATAGCTTCTCCTTAAGATTCCCTTTTAGTGTGTGCTAGAAGACGTTCTTGAACTTGTCCACAGCTATTTCTAATTTGTCTCATCTTCATCAGTCAGTTTAAGGGAGCATAAAATGTCATCTGCCTCATCCGTCACCATGTGTGTATTAATGTATTTATCTGATTCACTTCCTCTTGCTCATCTAGGCTTGATGCAATTCTGAATCTTTCAGATCTCCTAATTTATTTCAGTCACTCTTTGGGCTTACTGAAGTTGAATTTCTCAGGTGCGCTACTCTGAAGTGATGTCATGCTTTAGCAGTTCTATAAGCAATTATCATCTTAATAGCCTGTAAGCCCTGTTTTGTATACTCTCTTTTGGTCTGCAGCCAAGCAAAGAAGTCTGTTTACTCCCAAAACTCTTCACTTTCTTTATGGAAAAGAAGCAAACCAAACAAAAACTGGCAAAAGAAACCTGTCTTCACTGGCTAGTTTGGCACTGACCTTTATCTTTGTGACCAATGGCAACTGATCTATTTCATTCCAGATAACCTGAGCAGCACATCTGGTTTAGGTAGTCAGTACACGACCTCTTTGTCTCAAAGTCTAGACCAAGTTGAGCTCAATCTTGCGTGAAGTTACAGATAAAGTTTGACAAATTCCCTTAAAACTTTGTCACTTTGGCTTGGGTCAAAGAAACCTCTTTAATGAGGATATTTCACCTCATTTAAACCTAGGGTATTGACTCATGAGTGCTAAGGTCCCATCCCTGGAAGTGTTCAAAGACAGGTTGGATGAGGCTTGGAACAACCTGGTCTAGTGGAAAATGTTCTTGCCCATAGCAGGGGGTTTGGAACAAGATGATGTCTAAGTTCCCTTCAACCCCAAACCATTCTATGATGATTCTAAGCCTTATTCTCCACTGAGGCAATTTTTCGTAGTTAGGAGATATGGATCCATTCACCTCCAGAGCATGACTCTGTCTCCATACAGAAGGATCCTCAGTGGCCAGTTCTGAGCAAGGAAGAATAGGAATTATCTCATTAAATATGTGTACCTATACCTGAAGGAACTCCTATAGATTCTTTTTTATGGGGCTAACCAACATGTCTGATATGTAGCTGGCAGAGTTCTTAATTTCATCTTAAACTGGAAATCTGCATTTTGTCACCTGGGCTGCACTGTAATCTTCATCAGCTGTATTTAATAAGTCCATTTTATGTTTTAAGAATTAACTTTAAGTGAGATGGCTCTTCTCCCTGCAGAATGAGGCAACCAAAAAGCAAAATCATTAGGACCATAAGCTTGGATTTTTGGTACAAAGCACATGGACAATTAAGGTGGGATGGATGAGATTTCCATCATTAACAACTCCGAGAACTTTTGATTTTCAACAGCAATTAACACTAAAACAATTCTTGAAGAGAATGCTAGACTCTGTGTGTTTCCAGATTTCCCAAGTCACCTTGTAATTTGTTGTCACTTTCTTTCCTAGTCAAACTTGGAATCTTTCCCCCAAAATGTCATGTTTTCAGCAGGATAGAGATTTCTCCCTTCCTCACACCTTGCACACAGAGAAAAGCACAGGTGTGAGCTTCAATGTAACTATCAAGAGTTCTAAAATATAAAAACATTGATTAATTTCCCCTTTTCCACTGCTCTGGATAACTTACTAGAGTGGAGTCTTTAGGAATATTTGACAAATTTGAGAAATAAAGAAGAGTTTTATTTAAATTTGCTGGAGATATTTTTGCTGGCAATGGAATATATACCTTCCCTGCCATGTTAATATGTCCTCTTTCTGCTGTTTTTATAATACTACACTAGTGCATCTGCTGAAGCTGACCTGAGAGTTTCCATGATACAAACACAGCCCCTTGTGTGAAGCAGTGAGCTTTATTTATAGTGACAGGATGCTCTTTGTGCTTTTTTCTATTTCTGTGTTACGCACACAGATTTATTTACAAGTGGAAATACAGCAGCAACTACCCTTTGCTGCCGACAGCAGATGAGCTCTGCACTTTATTTAACTGACTTTGTGTCAGCTTCAATTTCTTGACTGCTTGGAGTGCAGGTTCTGTTGGTCCTTCCAAGGTATCCTTTGATCTTGCTCTGTGTTTGGTTTCCTGGTTTACCCCTTGGGCCTGTGGTTTGCTGCAGGACTCCTTCCCCCACCTCTTTCCTTTGTGTCTTGGAAGAACACAAGTACACTTTCACATGTATTATTTTACAGACTGCTGTGATCATAGACAAAGGGGAAATCAGCTCTTCCATTACAAGACTACCATCACTGTAGTTCTGCTTTGCAGTCATGTCAATAGTAAAAATTCATTTTTTATAGTTTTGAAACAATCCTTGCAAGGAGAGGTCTAATTTTCTGTTGCATCACTTAATTCCTGAACACTGGGCAAAGCTGAATGAGGGTCAAGGGGACTAAATTTACATTGGTCTATCTCCTTTCTGGAATAATGGATGGATTTCCCAGTTGTGGGAAGACATTAGATCTTATGGCTACTGTCCTTCCTGACTCATGGGAAAGGAGAATTTCCCTGTTTCTGTGGTGCCTGGTCAACTTCTGCCATATTCCCTTGCTTTCTTCTGATTCAGGTTAAACACGGCCTAGAAATGCTTTGTAGCTTCCAAAGACCATGGAAACTCCTTAAGCAAGGAATGTTGCTGGGGCCTTCCCCCCTGCCATGGAGCCCTGGGAGATGGGCCCTGGGGGGAGACACGGGGTTTCCCTGCCCCTGGTCAGTCTCATTCCCCATTGGTTGGTTTGCGTTCCCCTGCGCGGGCAAGGACCCTCGGGTCCCGTGACTGGGGGAGTTCCTGAGGAGAGCCCCGGCCATGCGGCTGGAGAAATAAACATCTCTGAAACATCTACCACGAATCTGTCCATATATACTTCGTTTCCACAGGACTCCTGGTTTGAAATATGCTTGTTGCAGTAATCCCCGCTGCAACAAAATGTTCTCTGGTTCGTTCTCCCAATTACTCTAGTGCACTATGTAGGGTGTATTTTCACCAAGGTGAAATAAAAGTATTAAGGTTGAGTTCAGATACAAGCTCTAGTAATAGAAGAGCTAAATAGAAGAAAATGTGGAAAAAAAAAGATAAAGTATGAGAAAATTATTCTTTTAGGTTTCTTACCAGAAAAAGAAAATTGTAGACTTCTCAGTCACAAAGCACTTTCCTCATATTCCAGAAGGAACCCAGGAACACAAAATCAAGCTACTCTAACCTTACAAGGTATTTAGACATCTTTTGGGGATAGTTTTCAACAAGCTGAAGTTTAAAAAACATCTAACCTTCTAAATAATTCTTCTGTGAGTTCCTCCACAGTTAACTAACAGGAAAATAAAACATACAATTAAAGTAATACATATATTTTTTACATGCATGTCTGTGTGTATATGTGGACAATTTTCTGTGTTCAACGGCATATTTAACCATGGTATCTAAGTAAGAAAAAAAATGAGATATTCTTTTCACAACAAAGACATGGGAGAACTGTACTTTTGGTTCTATAAGCAGGAACATATCTAAAAATGTAAATGAATGACCCGTAATAAAGGGCATCCTCTGCCGACAAACAATACGTTGGCTCCTTCCATACACAGCAGAGCTGTCTGTGACCTGTGTGCAGAGTCTACATCGTGGTTTTAGTGCCAGCCAAGTCAGTGTTTGTCTGAACTAGGCATGAATAAAAGAAAAAAGGCATAGATACTGGAACTGATAACTTGATGTAAAACCAAAATCACTGTTTATTCCTTAAAAGTAGGGAAGAAATGTTTTTGTTTTTTCTTGCAGTGTTACATCAGTGGTCTACATGAAATAAGTTTTTACGTCTAGTCCGCAACAACTATGTATGTGTGCCATTAACCACTATGTCAACTTCAACAGACTTCCTAAAAACTTCCTCTCATCTTTTTCAGCAGTTATTAACGCAGCACATATTTTTCACTTTTTTTTCTCTTTTTCCCTTTTTTAAATTAGATTAGGAGAGAAGTTGGCAATAGAGGGCAGGACTGACTGAGCTACAAAAGTGGTTCCTCTTACAGCTTGGGGTATATCCCAGCCATACCTTGACAACCTTCTCTTTTTTTTGAATTCCCCATAAAAGAAAACATATGTAGAGAGATGGAAATAATCTGCAGAATGATTCATCCAGGTTCTTGACCTGCATAATCAAAGCACCAGGTCTGCTGAGAACATCACTGAGCTCAGCAGTTGTTGGAAACAAGTTGGGTTATAGAAATTTGGGGCTTCTCAGACACTCTGTGAATTAAATTATTGTGATTTAAGAAACCACTGAGTGATGCCTCTGCAACTAGGAAAAATCATATTTGGAGAAGACAGTCAGATGATGAGATAGATAATAGAAATTGCATTTATATACCACAGAAATTAAGAAAAGAAATCTTGAGGAATTATGGTAAAGGAAGACAAAGGTCATATTCTTTTCCTGTTTGAAGTCTCTGACCAAATTCAGGCTGACTTTGAGTTTCATCATTCCTAAACTTAGCAAATTTTCAGTCCATGTATAAATGAAGTCCAGTAATGGCATATAATGCCTTTTCTTTTTCATGTTTTAATCGATTTTTAAAGTGCATGACAAAATAGGACACAATTGCCAGTTCATATGTTACTGCAACTATATAGGGAAAATGTATTCATATTTAATCAAAATTTAATCAACTGTGATAAAAGTGAACTATATAAGTTAAGATTAAGTAGAATTTCATGTCTGTATGCCAAGGATGCTCCACATTTTCAGGAAGTCCCTATGCAATCTTTCTACATATCTGTGCTTAATTACTTAATTGAAAGTTTCTTTTTGAAAGGGCAAAACCAGGAAAATCTTTCTTGCACCAACCTCTTCCAAAGCCCAAAATCTGACTTTGAACTGCATAAGCCAACAGTCTAGTAGGAGAAAGTGAGTTATCTGTATGTGATGCCAACAGAGTGCCTGGAATTAATATGGACACCCCTTAGTGGCTTTGAATGACCATGACTGACTATGGTCAGTAGGTTTTGTCTTTAATGTCAGAGTTTTTGATACAGGTCACAAAACTTGGCTGAGAATTGAAGGAAGCCCTTGGATCATCAGAGTGTTTCTGCTGTGTTCTGCTACCTGTCCAGACCACAATCACACCATGAACTGCAGTGTAGTCATCCTTCTCATACTCACGTGGGACTGGTATTGCCTTCTTTACATTCTCAGGCCAATTGTCTCCTCTAATACTTTTCCATATCCCAGACACATCCTTCATTCATTCTTATTCAAGTGCTTCCCACTCAAACCATGTCATTACCGAAGATATTTATTTCTGGAGTACTACTAAATTTTCACGTCTATGTCACTTAACATAACCCTGGAAAATATGATTCTCCAGAGAAGGTATAAATTCTACTTATCGATACTCAATGTGACCAATTTTCTTACAAAATCCTTTGTCACTACTTGAGTAGTTCTATTAACCTAAAAATCATATAAATTAGAAGAGTTCATTTTCTGTTCAGAGCCTTACATTCCCAAGAGTTCTTTGCACAACATAAAACTCTGCCTTGCTTACAAGTATTTTCAGTCTTTGTCTGAGAACTTAGGCAAAACTGTTTTGATCTTTATAAATAAAATAACTACTTCCAAAAGGCTGCACTCACATGATTTTTGGTCTCTGCAGTCCTTCACGATGCTTCTTACAAAGTCACATCACATTTCTCTTATATGATTCTTAAGCAGATATCTCACTCTTTTCTCTCTGTATTTCAAGTATTGCAACAGTTTATGTTATTTTCTTATTGTCAAAATTGGAAATTTTGTCTTCTTATTATCTTAACTTGATAAATTTTAATGGCTTTTTCTAAGTTTAGGTCAGAGTGCTCTAGGACTCTTGTCTCTCTTTTTAGTCTTTGATTTCTACTGTAATCTGATCTCCCACTGGAGATTCATTGAACTCTCTGAAATTATTCCAACCACTCATGAATTTTTTTCCTCAGCTGCGTTTCAAGGGATGCAAAGTTTCTCTCCAAAGCCTTCTGTGAAACCAAGCTCTTTCAAAAGTTAAATTTTTTGGAAGATCAAAAAAGTCTTCAAATTTCTTTGGTTCTTTTTGAGAGGTACCTTACATTTCTTCATTCATGTGTAGAGTATTCAATTAAATTTCCAGTGGTAGCTCCTGTTCTTTGTCCATAAACCCCCATTTTCTAGTTTTTGCTCTCTAGGTGCAGTTATCTGTCTGTAATTCTATTCTATGTAAAATGTAGGGTTTCTCATGTGGCAATTAATACAGAAAAATCAATGCTAGTAACTCTGAATAAAATAATGTAAATTATGAAATATAACAGGTGAGCTAATTTGTCAGCCTTTTAGACTTGGGAGGGTCCTGCAAGAGGCAGGAACTTCTATATACACCATTGTTTGCCAGCCCATCAAACCCTCCCAATTAACCAGAATGTTTAGCAAATGTAAATTTAGAACTTCAGTCCTTGAAGGGCAAGACACCCTTTCACACATAAGTATTCTCATCCCTACAAGACCTTAAAACTGCAAAGTATGAACAGAATAATGCACTCATGCATTCGTGCAAAAGCAAGACCATGATACAACAATGTAGATTGAAAGATATTTAAAGCCACTGTTCTACTCTTTTTTTTGTAATTATATTCACTGATGAAATATGGTGTTCAAGAAAACTGTAAGATAATTAGACTGAGTCCAAGGAATAGCAACAAGGATTAGAGAGCTAGAAAACACACCTTATGAAGAAAAAACGGAATATCTGGAGTTGTTAGACTTTAAAAAGGGAGGTGGCTGAGAGGAACGGGGTAACCAGTCTCCAAGTACAAGAAAAGCTGTTGCAAAGAGTAAAGGCAATCTTCATTCTCTGTATCAATGGACTAGGAAAAAATGGGATTAAGATTTGGTTTGATTAAATTTCTGAATAAAAGGTATACTGGAGAACTGCCAATTACTTAGTAAAGTTGTGGAACTGACGCCATTCTTGGTCCATTTTTGGACCAGCCATCAATGCAGTTTTTCATAGATTTCAACTACTTTGCAAAAGTTTTGTGCCTCAGGGTGCTCTCTGGCTTCTGGTTCAAGGGCTTCACAGTGATTTATATCTACACTAAACAAAGGCATCCCTCCTTCCATGGTAAATGCTGTGTCCACACTATCTGTAGGTCTTCTCTGGGCCCTATCTGTGCTCCTATATAGTTCTAAGATAACTTGTGTTCGTATATTTCTGGTTTATTTCACATTTAATGTATCTAAAATACTGCTGCAGCCCCTTACAGCTGTGTCTTTTTACAGTGTGAAACTGAGACCATGCATTATACCCCCTTGAGAACAGCAGGAAAACATATGGCACTGTCTGAGGATAAAAAGGAGAACTGTATAGGGCAAAAAGATCAAACCAGTACAGCCTGGACTGCATTGCCTGGTCTCAGAATGCTCCACCTCCCAGGTTATCACTTGGTTTCATCCCTGAGGGAGTGAACTGTGGTACTCCAACACACACCCAGAAAACAACAACTGCATTATGAGGTAGAGGATGCTCTGTTGCTGAGGACTGGCTCTGAAGTCCTCTACTAGCAGGTGTTTTGTTTCCTGCTGTGGAGATGGCCTTTATTGACTTGTATGCACTGCTTAAAGATCACTCAAACATACACGGAGGTCTACAGGTCACATAAGTTCCACAAGATCCCCACCAATTCATTCTTTATGATTTTTTGTTTAGTGGGGTGTGCTATGAGCCTAACTTGAAGCTGTGATCCCACTTCATAGGGAGGTAATGGTGGCTGGCCTTCAACTCTGCCGGGGATGGCTTTTGTGCATGGCTAATATATTCCCAGAAATGACAGAAATTATTCTGATTCCTAGAAAAATGATTTCTCAATCCATGAGAGTGCAGGATCTCTGGGATGCCGAAAGTTGCATCCACGCCTGCCTCCATTGCTGTATCTCATACTTTAGCTTTACTGAAGGATGTGAGAGTAAGAGCTGTTTGGACTCCATTCCATCTGGATGGATATCAAGGCTGCCATGCACAAACAATGCAGAGGGAGTGTGCACCTTATAGCATCACCACTATGGGTCCCTGTGTTGCCTTCTACACTGGCTGTGCAGAAAACACTGTGACGAATTCAGCCAGAAAAGTTTGTCCGACAGCTTCATGTAGTCTCACTGTGTGTGAATGGGTGCCTGATTTTTCTGCTGTAAGGTTGATTGAAATCATTCCCTTTTCTTAAAATGATTCAGTCACTTCACAGCAGTTTAAGCAGGCACTTTCCAGAATTTCCACTGGGCTCACCATGTGGCAGTGGCTTGGTTGTTGCAATGTGCAGCACTCCATGAAGCCTTGCTTTTATCTCCTTACACCAACACTGATTTGCAGAAAACTTTTTTCCCCATTGCCCTTAGAAAAGGTGAAGTCAACAGCATCCCATGCTGAATCCAACTGCTCTTACTCAGGATGTGAGAGCTTTGCTTTGTAATAATCATAATAAACAGAGAATCCCCCACTAACATTTCCAATGCACCATGCAGCTTGGCATTTTCAATATATATTTAAAACAACAAACCAAGACAAGCAAGTGCCTTTCCCAGAAATTGCCAGTGTATGCTCCGAGATCTCTTGCATTTTGCATTGTGTCAGTCTGTGTCAGAGGCTTCAGGAAAGGTAATATAGAAGATGAATGGAAGTCTATCATTGCAGTGCCAAGATGAAAAAGTGACAGCTCATAATGAAAAGAAAAATAGTTTCCATTTTGGGCCTCTGTAAGTAAGAAAGTGACAGAGCCATGGGAACTGTGAGGCTGAAAAATGGTCCCTTTGACAGACATGCCTGTAAGTGAAAGTGCATGGGATATAATACTAGCCATAATATAGGGAATAATGATTATTTTAGGGATCACATGATTTTGAATAAATCCTTGACTACTCCATGGAAAATGAAACTGAAAGAAAACTAGGAAAAACTGTAGTTTCATTTACAGAATAAATGACCTAAGGATGTTTTTTGGTTTCTATATCTGTGATTGAAGCCTGTGAAATGACTTCGGATATACGCAGGGTAACCAAAATGAGAGTCAAGATCTTCCTGTAAACCTAAAATGGGATGCATTGCTTTTTTTTTTTGAAAAGACAAAAAAAAAAAAAAGCTGTAAAAGAAGGCTCAGGATGATGAGGGTGAAGATTCTGGTTATAAAATCTTTCATAAAACACCTTTTTATTAAAACCACATATTAAATTTGTGGGTGGGGTGAAATAAGAAATATTTCCTATTTATGGAATTTCCAACTCAAACATCATCTATAGGGGCAAGTCATACCGTGTAACTTAAAGCTTAGATTGAAAGTGCTTCAAAATGCTTTTGGACATTCTTATTGTCTGTCTAAATCAGTGCTTAAAGTCAGTTTAAAGTGACTTGAGACTGTTAAGTCCGTGTATATCAACATAAGATCTTTTACAGGCTTCAGTGTATCTGGTTTAGAACTGACTCTGGTTAAACCCGTGTGGCATCACCTGATTGCCAAGGCCTTGGGGCAATATTCACCCCTGTGCAGAGGGCCAGCAATATCGAGCTTAAAAGGGAATTACACGGTGCATGAATTCCATCCTAAAGCATATTTAAAATACTTTTCCCTGCATGGCTTCTTTCTTCACTAGCTTTCCTCAGGAGGAAAGGTTAATAAGGATAATACTTTCTCCTTCCACATGAGTGTCTCTTTCAGGATCTCAGTGAATTCTGAAGTTCTTAAAAAAGCATTTATAGATTTTTATAAGACATTGCATTCAATTCTTTTTGCAGGTTCTTTCAGAAAAGAAAAATTCTAATAATAAGATGGGAAAAGAGTAGATAAAGGTGTTGCTTGGGTTTTCTGTTTGGGTTTGGGGTTATTTTCCAGACAAGGAAACTGAAGACCCAGATGGATCTCTGCTAGGAATACTTTGTGCTCATTTAGTGCCTTGCCTTCATATAAAAATTAGAACCATCTTAGAATAGTTAAAATCAATGAGAAAAATTACTGACTTCAACTGGAATAAAATTATGGTCTAGGGAAATATTTGAAAGTCACACCATGCACAGTGGGAGGATTCTTTACTGTGTGAAGATTAAAAGCTAGCTCTTTGCCATTAAGACAATTGTCTTTCTAGCTTTAAGAGAATTTTGACATAGCTAAACAGCGAAGGAACATGGATTCTATGGTCTAGCATTGAAAGAATTTAAACCTTAAGAATGAAAGGAAATTTTAGGCTACTTAAAGAGACTACAACTAGGACAAATGGGATGAATTTAAGGAAAGAAAAGGCTGACAGTTAGGGAAAAAAACCTTTCCTAGCAGTGAGGACTATTAGACTGCAGGATAGTTTCCCAAGGGAAGTGGTGAAAGCTCAGTTTCTTGAGTCATTTAAAACTGGACTAGACAAATCACTCTGGAATATACTCCAGGGAGCAATCCTCTCTTGGCAAAGGGATGCACAAAATAACCCAATAGATCTCTCCCATCTTTCCTTCCTGTGATTCTCCTGTTTCATAAAGCTCTGTGATTGAATGGATAGAAGAAAACTTTAACCCCTTTTTCAGAAACAGAAAGCATGTTTGACAAGATATGGTGAGAGGAAAATCCTCTAGCAGAGAAGAGAAAAAGCTGCATTTTTCATAGCAAGTTACCAGCTTTTCTCTATTTAGGGTGAAGAATTGTAAAGGATAGTCCAAGACTCCCTACTGGATGGCTGCCATTTTCAGTACAAGTCAATGTTCGTTTCTCATCTTCTCTAAAAACTCCTGTGGTATAGATATCACTATCTATACCACAGGAGTTTCGTGTTCACAGGTTTTTCGTGTTCCTCCTCCCCCCCACCCCCCCCCCAAAAAAAAAAAAAAAAGGAGGCAACTAAATCCCTGTTAACTGAATGATTATTCTTCTAAAACAGGATTGACTGGCTGCTTTCAGAAAGTTGGACTTTGATTACACCATATCACTGCCCAGACTCATACTGAGAAGGAATTACCATCCCTACCCTTGCATGACCCAGGCTCTGAATCAACGTTAGGAGCTATTGGGAGCAAGGAGATATTACACTCCACTATTCCCCTTCTCCCTCGAGCAGGTGGGGAAGCAATGGCCTTGGCTTCTGTCTTGCAAGACATCAGCCAAGGGCACAGAGCAGGTGCAGGTGATGCTGTAATCTGCTGCTGCTAGAACCATAAATTTGCTGCACCTCCTACACCAAGGAGAAAAGTTGGGTGTCTCTGCAGGGAGAGAGGAAGGGAAGCCAAAAATCTGAAAGAAATTCCAGAGATGGCCAGACTCCTGTGTGAGTATTCAGGGAGCTTGAAGAAACAATTTTGTTGCCCTGTGTAAGAGTAATGGAGGCATTCAGTAACATGCATTTTTTTAAAAAAAATTCCATCTGTTGGTGCTGCTCTGAACCCCACTGATGCAAAGATCAGCTCATCCCTCCAAGCTTGGAGAAGGCAGCAGTAGAAATGGCTGAAGTGAAACTTTCCCAATAACTTTTTGAAACCTTGAAAAAATTTAACATCCATAATATCCCTGAGTGAATATTTCTAAAGATTAGATACAACCACCTCTTTTTGAAGCTGTGTACAACTTCCTTTGATTCTTTCCCCACCATTTTTGCATGGCAAAGCGTGTGACGATGGATACAGAAGTATGTCAGCTGTAACTACTTCAGATGACATAATTTCTTATTTATGAACAGAAAAGTGCATAAGTTTGCAACTGTAAAAATGGTCTTTTGGGAAGAGGATTCTGATTATGGCACCCACAGCAAAAATAAGACAAACAAGTCCCAGTTCTTCCCACATTTGCAGATATACCTGTAAGAAAAGCATGTGACTGAAGAAAGAGTCATTTTAGTTATTCAGATGCCAGTGGAGAGTACCAAAGCACTCACGGCTTAGACCTTGTCTTCCTTGGGAAGACAATTAGGCATGCAACTGAAAACTTCTTAATCTGAGTTTTAAAGATATACAAATTTGGAATTATTACTTATTACTCGAGAAGAAGAGAGACGAAAAGATAACTCTCTTTCCTTTTTAAGCTGAGTGGAGCTTGGTGACTCTGGATGATGTTTGAACTGCTTGAGCCTTTTCACTCCTTCCTAGTCAATGGGACAGGAGGGATCTTCAGCAGCTCAGGCAAACCTCTACATTGGAAATATTTTGATTGAAATTTCCATTGGAATGGAAATATTTTCTCAAGGGAAATGTCCATTCTGAAAGAATTTTCAATGTCCTCTCTGGGATAAGGTCACACTGACATTCTCATTTCATTGTTATTTTAAAATATTAAATGATAGTCCTATATGTCACTGTTCAGCCTCCCTGTTTGAGAAACATGTATTGTAGCTAGTTCTCTGTTGATCCTTGCTGTTCTGACAAAACACAGCAAATCTGCAGCACTCTGTAAGGATTAGAGAAATGCTGCCCAGAACTGGAGTTGGTAATTTACCAGGAACCTGAGCTTTGTGCTGGATTTGCTCAGAGCACGCATCTGTTACAGAAACCTAGCCCTCTTTTTGTCTTCAAAGCACTCTGTAAATATTGAACCATGCTGAATACTCCCTTGGAAAAAGAAACATGGGGCAACTTCACTGACTTTGCTGTGTTATAGCTGCTTTGCATTTGGGTATGATTTCCATGTCTGAAGGAAAACCAACATTACAGCTGTTTTTTTCCAAAGTAATCAAAAGTATTGAAAACATTTGGTAAGGTCACATAAGGAAACGTGCATTTAAAGCCAGGTTGGAATAACTCAAAAGTTGTGCCTCTCCACTAAGGGCTACCAGAATTTAGTTCTCCATTCCTGACACAGAGATATGGCTGAAGATATCTTGACAGGATCCTGACAGGATCTTTCAGTTCTGGGACTTCTGCCATCTGTCTCCCCAAATTTCCTGTTATTCTTTGTAGCCAGTCTCTAAAAGATTGGCCAGATCCTGCAGTTTTGGCAACTAAAAGCCTTTTCCCAGTGAAGGAGAGGCTTACCATGGCAGACTCTGAGCTTGCCATGTGTCTGCTGATGATCTAGGAGCAGCATACTGGACATCTCCAGCCTGCCTGTTCTGGAAGAAAATCACTGTTCCTAAACTTTGCGTTAGAAAATAGATACCATGCCACTTGTGGCAGCTGCAGTTCGTATGGATGATTGGTTAGAATGGATAAAAACAGATTTCCCAAACCAACTGTATTCAATGCAACATATTTTTCATATGTTTAATGGAACAGAAATTTTTATTTTAAGAGACATTTATGAGCACTACTAGCTCTCTGCCTAGGGAGTGAAGACCTGGTAGGGGGGAGAACTAGCGGGTGTAAGGATAAAATTAGTTTTATCACAAAATTGGAGAGGAACTGAGATTTTCTCTCCCTACTTCTGCTCTTAGCCACTGATGAAACACAGTCTTTAGGCACAAAAAGATCCTCCTGTGTTCACTGTTTAACCCTTTCCTGTGGGAGCTCAGGCAAAAAAACTTCACTCCAGTGCTGGCACAAGCAACTCAACAGTGCTGGCATCACAGCCTTCAGTTTGAGCCAATACCATTAAACAGAACAATTCTTCATTATCAGTCCTGGAAGCTTTCTCCATTGCAATCCATGCTTCAGAGAGTCGGAGCATTTTGTACTTCTGTGGTGAGTCCTTGCAGCCCCTCAGCACAGGAGATGAGACACCCTGTCCTCTGTCCTCATACCCGGGTTCCCAGGTTAGTTTTAGGGAGGATTTAACACTTTTCCCACACACCCCCTTTTTCCTTCCATTAACTGAAAGAGCATGAACCAGAGATAGAAAAAAAAACCTTTGAAAATGGCTTTTCTGTCACTCGATTCCTATTAAAATTATTTTATGGAACAAAAGGAAGGTAGCAGAGTTCCCAGGTTTGTCTAGATATGGATCTTACCTCAAATGTGTTCACACATCACCTGTTAATGTCTCCTTGCAGTCATAGGGGATGTATTCAGAGAGCATGAGCACTGATTTTTTTCTTCAGAGAATATAGTTAGGGGTCTGTTTGCCCATGTTGCAATGAGATTGAACAACTGATTTCATTGAAAAAATTAATTTCGACTTTACCTAGAGCCCTGTAACCCTGGCCAGTGTTATACTCATTCTTACTGTAATCATTTTTGCCCAAAACATCAGCCAAGGGATCTTATTAACACAAATTCTCTCAAAATTGTACCATAATTTCTGGGTTTTGTGAGTTTGAAGCTGTGGTAAAAGCTCCTTCTCTTGGTAAAACCAAAAAAATTATTCCTTCTTGGTCAAACTTGGAGACAACAATTTTAATTCTAAATTTTCAGTTTTCCAAACAGAGGGAAAGGGTGAGAAAGAAATTATTTGTGCTTCATTCCTCTTTAAAGCTGAGGTTCAGGTTGGGGTAAAAAAAAAAAAAGTTTTCTTTCTAAATTCAATTAATTTTGTGTGTTAAAAAAATACGCTACTCCATATAGAAAAATAGAGAAACAATTTCTAACCAAATTGGAGAATAAACACATCAAGAGTGGGAAAAATGATGCCTCCCAGCAAGAAGAGTAGGAAGGAGGAAGATGAGTAAAACTCCCTGGAAATAAAAGAGTAGATAGAAATTGAGAGTCGTATGAGATGAATAAATAAACAGAAGGTTACAAGTTCACAAGCCCACCCTGCAGGCACTATTAGGACTTTAATTTTCTTCAATCAGCAGTGTACGTGGTGTGTGTTTACTTCAAGGGGAATGAAGTCGATTTTCTGCTTCTGACTAAATATGCTACCAACATATCATGATGCCTGGCCAAATTCACCAAAGCATGTCTTTGCTGCTCTTCACTGGATTGTGTTCAGAGACACTTGTGGTACCTGTTAAAATACTTTAATGAATCTGATACTCATGAATGGTGCTGAAATGACAGCCTTGGAAATTGAAGTCTTCTATCAAACTACAGAACTCGCACAGTATGGATGAAAATACTGCCAGGTTCTGCCATGCTATCCTCTCGATGTGTCTCAAATTTAACTTGGAAAAATTATTTCTGGTGGGAGCAGCACTTTGGCCTCAATGTCTGGCTATTTCTTCCTGCCTCAGCTACAGTTGCCAGCAAGTGTATGGATTATATTGGAGATTTTATACTGCAGACAGAAGCTGGGCAAGATATTTTCCACAGAATTATTTCTTATCAGAAAAAAAAAATGTTTCATTTGAATCAGGGTGTGATTCACTGAGAAACACTGAGAAAGTGTTAAAACTGCAACATTATCAAAAGGCAGGTGCTGAAATGAATGGGTTTTTATATATTTCATTAATTCTTTATAATTACATAATGCCTTAATTGTATTATAATTTTCCCTGTAATATGTTTTATATTATGTACCAGATTTTGCTATTTTTGAAATAAAGCATTTTATCTTATTAAATTTAAGAATTTCAATGCTTCTAAAATGAGTCACTTCTGAATTTCAATAAGAATTTCAAAATCAGAAAATTTATTTTGACTGAGAAATAAAAATAAAAATAGACCAAATAATCTTAATTAATTTGTTGTTTTGTTTTTTGAGGATTTTTTTTCGGTTTTTTTTTTTTTTTTTTTTAATTTCTTCATCTTTAATCTTTTGTGGAAAGGGAAGAGAGTAGCCCTGTTTCTGTGTACTCTATATCAGGCAGCAGTGATCTGGGAAGCTGGAGGGAAAGGAGACTTTGGGGCAAATTTTAAGTTTTGGTAATGCAATAAGATTCAAGAATATTTTGGAAATATTGGAGCCCCATGTCAAAGTAGAAGGACAATAGTCTTAGTATTAGAACTTATTTTTGGTTATTTAACAACTTTACCTCTGTCCCAAATGCTTTAATCTGAGCTGGGTCTAGTGATGGGAGGGGGAGGAAAGGTTGTGATCTCAGTGCAGAGAAGAGACTTCAATTTCTGCTTTCTGAAGGAGATTATAGCAGGAGAGGAAGAGAGGGTGGATCCCTCTGGTGCAGTCACAGAGGCAAGGGTGGGAAAGGAGACACTGGTGAAAGCCACACAGAATGAGCAATGAGAACGTTAAGAGAACTCTGAAAAGACCAGTATGCTGATTGTGCGGCTCTCCCCTTGAAAAAAATATGTCAGCTTAAATGATAGGTTGAGAAAACAAGCAGAAGAAATAATCCCTTAAGGGGGTGTCTGAGAGTTGATACAGCAGACCTTTACACAGAAAAACAATGTTTGTGGTGTGTACCAGCTGGTAGCTGTTCTCTCTTCTGACCTTTATCTTCAGGTGTGTGGACAGACCTGAAAACTCACTTGTGGCTTTTCCATTTGAGACTTATCTTTCTCTTCTACTTATCACATGCCTACAAACAGTACTTGGCCATTACCTTCATCTCAAATAAAAGTATTATTGCATTCTCAGTATCCTCACTCTCACCCTACTTGATTTCTCCAAGTAGACTGATTTCTTCAAATGATGTACTGCACATCGTTTTGGGGGTTTTTTATACTTAGTGAAACCTTTTCATCTGACTGGTTTCTGAAATAACCTGTTCTGTGAGATGCAGCTTTCAAAGCAAGCATAATTCTTGCCTTGTGGGTTTCAGAAGAGAAATAATCAGTGAGCAATTAGTTCAAAAACAAAACTGACATATATTGCCAGCACCATGGGCATGACTGACTCATTTCTACTGTAAGTATCCCATTTGCTCCATTTTGCTTCTAGTTCTCCACTGCCCAGTCATTGTGGGTACCCTAGTTTGAGTGGGGCCTGAAGGTTGAAAACAGACTAACCAAGAAGGCCAGCCCTCGAACTGTGTTTTTTACACAGCATTTTTAACTCAGATGTTCAAAAATAATTTCTTACCTTTGCCACTCCTCAGAAACAGAGTTTGAAAAGTCTTTTTTTTTCGTGACATACAGACATGGCTGCCAGCCCTGTAATTTTGTGGGACCCAGTACCACCTGGAAGACTAGATGCCATGGTCAGTTCCTGACTAATCTTGTCAGATCAGCTGTGAAAAACTGACATTCTGCCATCAGGAGCATACCCAGATTTGTTTTTCCACCCTTTCAGGTTTTAATGACTCAGGCTTGAGCAGCCTTCTTCATTAGCTCATCAGGTACAAAAGAATCTCAGAAGCAAGGTCACAGGCCCTGTACAGCTTTTATCTCCTGGACAGATCCTGTCTTGTGGAACTGTTGAAAAACAAACCACAAAGAGGCCTAGCATTTTTTTGGGTTTGTTGATTTTTCTTAAATCTTAAGAATTAATGCAAAGCTAGTGTTGCAAGGTCATGAATTAACTCCCTCATTTAACCCTGGGGCTGAAGAAGGGTAGGATAGGATAGGATAGGATAGGATAGGATAGGATAGGATAGGATAGGATAGGATAGGATAGGATAGGATCTCTCATATTCTCCAAAAAATGTTTTCAGATATGCTTCTTATCAGATAGTCATACCAAAGGGACTGAGGGATGGTGACTGTGCAGTCACAGAATTCATGCAACAGCTCAGATCAAGCACCTTTGACACAGAAGCTGATCTGTTCTCAGGACTGATGAGACCAGGCCACAGACACATGGAGTCCCCACCCCTGGAAGTGCTCAAAAGGTGTGTGGATGTGGCACTTGGGGTCGTGTTGTAGTGGTGCGCTTGGCAGTACTGGGTTAAAGGTGCAATTTGATGATCCTAGAGGTCTTTTCCAACCTGAACAATTCCATGATTCTATGAGTCTAGGATCCTGACTAATTGGCCTCTCAACCTCCCAAAGGTCCAAGCCACGTCTCAATGAACTGAACAAACTCGACAAATTCAACAAACCGAAAAAAAGCTAAACTCCTATACTTGCAATGTGGGGTACCCAGAGCTGGTCTGGACCTCCTGGCTCAGACCTCCTGATCTGATTCAACAGAACTCCTGCCTCAGACTACTTTTCTCCTAGTTAAACCCTTTGTTGCAGCTCCTGAGCCAGCCCAGTAGTTCTGGGTCTTGGCTTCCCATCCTTCCTCTGGCTAATGTATCAGTGCAGGACTTCTGCAGACCCTCCTCTGGGCTCATCACAGAGCACCATGCAGATAAGCTGTATTTTAAGAACTTCTCCCCCTCCTAAATGATGCTGAGGCCACTGTCAATAAGCTCCATGCTTTGGACAGGGAGTCACATCCCTCCTCCCTTAAGAACTGAGAGTCATTCTCTTCCTCCGGTGGAAGGAGATGACAGTCTGTAGTCTGGGATCCTCCATGGCGTAGCTTTTGGGGTCTAGCTCTGCAAGACTGTGCACAATATCCTTTTTCTCTATTTTAAAGCTATTTGTAGACTCTCACTCCAATGATCTATAATTGGAGTTGTGCTAGACCTAAATTAAATTCAAAACTAACTAGTAAACAGGTTGTTTTGCACAGGTATTTCATGCATGCAAATATCTATAATTATGCAGTAGTGTGTGAAATTCATACATATTTAAATATATGGCAATAGAGATCGTGTTAATCCTTTCAAAACCCAGGCTATCTAAGAAATGGCTGAGTTAACATTACCTTGTTGTTCAAGAGCAACCAGATTATTTTTCTGCATTGTTATGTTTCTTAACTTGCCATGGTTGTTTCCTTTTTTCCTTTGTCTGTTGCTCCTGGCTGATGAAACCCATGCAGATCCGAAAAGCTGCAGAACCGCATTGTCTGCATATTCCTTTTGCTGCTTCTCATCTGAAAACAGTACCTCCTGGCACCTGGAAAGCCATCACAGATGCAGAACAGGTGATCTTTACAGAATGCTATTCAAAGTGAACAGTCTGCCAGGCCCATAGACAACAAAACACACTGCTGACTCCAGCTGGAGCGAGCGATTACTTTGATAACAAATTAAAACAGGCTCAGAAATTGGAAATGAAGGAGCTGTGCAAGGATGAATAAACTCCTCAGATGGCCCCAATTTTGTGCAAGTCTATCCAACACATGTGCTATAAATTGGTGCTCTTCATTAATAGCTACTGTTTAGACACACATCTTTCAAAAGGACGAATCAGGATCTGTCTCCTTCCACAGTGCTAACTTCCATCCTGATTGAGGAGACTATTTTCTCTTAACATGTTCAGAGCACTTCCTTGGGATCTTAAAAATTCTTTATGTGTCATTTTGCTTCTTGCATATGCAGACAATTGTAATGCTCAATTTAAAAATGTTCATATATTTTCTGTCTATGGGATTTTTACAGCACTGGATAATTCCTGGATGATTACTGTTTTTAATAACCACATAATTACTGTATTAATCAGAACTGTCCTATTGGCTTTTGTGTGACACAGAAGGGCAGAAGCAAGATAGAGATAAAGATACACCGTATTTAAAAGAGCCCTGAGACATTTTTTTGAACTCACTTTATGGTATGGCACACATAGAGGTCAAAACACAGGAACAACCTTAGCAGACATCAGAAGTCCATGGAGCCCAATGCCTTTCAACAATAGCCAATTTGCAATAATTGAAAGCAGGTATGATATGTGAAGCTATCTCAAATGACAGCTAACAAGACAGAGTGCTAACATGGGAGTGGTCCAGGACTCTGGGTAAGTGCACTGGATCTCGTGGTGTGAAGGGGCACATAAACACAGATGAGACCCATTCTTCTCCAATAACTAATGTTCTAAAATATGATTAATTGTTTTTAAAATCAAAGAATAAAAAGAAAGGACAGAAAATTGCTACAGATTATGTAGGAAGAAAATAAGTGGGTTGCGCAGGACAAAAAGTAAAAATAGCAAAAGGTCAATTTTACCAAAATATGATGCTTGACTGATTTGGTGCCTCAAGGTGAAAACTTTCCTAAAGTTGGGTGCACTTCTTGTTCAGTACACTCTATCAAAAACTTCTGGGATGGTTGTAGGGTGTCTACAGAGCAAAATGCTTTGATTTATCACAGAATCATAGAAAGGTCTGGGTTGGAAAGGACTAAAAATCAGCCAGTTCCAACTCCCTGCCATGGGTAGTAACACCTTCCACTAGACCAGGCTGATTAGGTCCCCATCCAACCTGGCCTTGAGCAGTTCCAGGGATGGGCCAGACACATCTTCTGTGGGGTCAGGGCCTCACCACCGTCCCAGACAATAATTTCTTCCTAATATCTAATTCAGATCTCTCCTCTTTCAGTTCTAAACCATCTCCCCTTGTCCATAGAACCTTTGTCTCAAACTGAAGGGGCAGGGAGGAGCGAGGGATGCCAAGCTGAGTCTGTGTGTCCATCCTCAGGGAACAGAAAGGGCAGAAGCAGATCATGCTCAAGTCATGAGGAATCACTGCAGATCAGCAGCATTTGAAAAGAAGCTTGAAATTATCAAATGCAATCCCTAAAGTATTGTCAGTTATGATGAACAACATTAAAGAGTCCTCTTTATGTATAGGGAATGAAAAACAACCAGAGTGTTTAATTCTAAGTAATTACCTTTACCAGTCACTTGTAAAGATTAAATGTGTCAAAGACAAATTTCCTTTCTGTTTTTGATATCTGCTTGAGCCCTCTATATTTCTTCTTAGGATACTTGGCAATGCTTTTTCCCAGCTGCTCAGCTTTCCTTTACTGCAAGCATACATAAGCAGGCAAGATGCTCAGTGTTCACTATCTGAACCCCACACCCAAGAGGCATCCTTTAATGGATGTGAACCCTGAAAAGAAGGTTACTTTCATTAGTGGGATTAGGAAAACATCCCCTGGTTTGGTTTGATCATCTCCTGCTTGGGTCTGATTGCATGAATCTGAAATGGAAACATCATCTCTTTCTTTTTTTTTTCCCTTTTTTTATTTTTTTTTAACCAACTTTGATGGACAGATCCTTTTTATAATGTACAAATAATCTTTGTGACCCTGATAAGCAGGTCTGATGATACTCAGCTGAGTAATGTACCAGAACTGAAATTTCCATCTACTTGATGTTTTGCATAGGGCTTTTGATGAAGCCACTGTCACCTGCTATTAACTTAATATCAAGTCTTAATAGGGTCCTTTTCTTTCCATCTTCACGCTGTGGGGTCCGAATTAATTACTAAGGGGGAAAAAAAAATCTTCACATAAATCCTTAAGCTTCACAGGAAGGAAAAAGTTTCCAGTGCTAGTTGAGATCTAATAGCTTATTAGGAATGTCTGTCTCAACTAAACATCAGTGCTGCCCCTCCCCTTTCATGTACCTTTCAGAGAGACACTTGAAAATGTGCTTAACTTTAAGCTGGTGCATAGTTATGTGCAAAAGGATATCTGATGTATTTGAAGTTAAGCACATGCTTAACCAATTTGCTTAATCAGAGACATATCCTAGCAAGAGAAAACATCTTCTTAATGTTTCTTTATGTTGTGTCTCCATCTACATCCTGCCTGAATGCTCTCATCTTTGCTTTACCTCACAAACAGGAACTGGCAGCTTTAGAGAGATTATCAGGGAGGTTGACTCAGAACTGAAGGGCACATGATAATGGAATCAGATTTACCTACAGATACTAAAATCTTTATCCTTGGAGACTCTGCATGGGCAAAAGGTATTAAAAAATGAAAATACTCTTTCCTTTTTAAAAGGAGCATAGCTCTAATGGTGTATATATCTCAAATACATATATCATATATATATCAAATTATAGAATATTAACAACTGTAGATATATTGATTTTACATGAGTTACTTCACTCTGATGGGTCTTACTTTGTGACAAGTTGCACTTCTGCTAGGGTCATGCAATTAAAATTATCATTAATGGTAATAGGAAGAGGAAATAATTCTATTTTGCTTGTGGAAAAAGCATACTTAAAATATAAATTTGCATTGCAAAAATATTTTACTATTGTTCCCTCCATTTCCCTCAATGCTCTAATGACCAGGGATTTAAAGGCAGCTATAAATAGCTGAAGTGTGTTCTAAGCCTTTCTTCTTTTTTTGTGCATTTCCAGGTATGTTGTATATCTAAAGAGGAAATGAGTGACAGCCCAGTCTGCAGCCTGTTTTGTAGAAATATATGGCAGGTTTCTATTATGAGGTATTTACTGCTTCTCAATTCTGTGCTCGCTTTGGGGGTATGTTTGAATTACATACTTCTTTGCTGTAGAGAGGGATAATTTCACTGAAACTAGTGGAGGCAGGCTTGCTGGCAAACAGATTGAACTTGATAATTTTCCCTCTTATCCTGGTGATACTATTCATTTGGCATTTTGCAGATGGGGAAATAGAGACATCACTATGCAGAGGGGCTTTGAGGAACTCTTTCTCATCTCTCTTTCAACACCCCTCACATTATAG
This sequence comes from Corvus cornix cornix, assembly GCF_000738735.6. NCBI lineage: Eukaryota > Metazoa > Chordata > Aves > Passeriformes > Corvidae > Corvus > Corvus cornix. Next base: position 19,456,200 of record NC_046357.1, read on the forward strand.
CAAAATAGGAAATTACATGTTTAGAGCACTCTGTCTATTCTTTGACAAGCAATAGTCTCTCCAGGAAACTCTACAGAATCTAAAACCAGTAAGCACATCACTTCCCTTAGAGAGAAACACCCCGGCCCTTACAACAGTGGCTTCAAATCAGGTTTAAACCTTTCATGCCATGATGGGGGTAACTGGATGTTACCCAAGTGTAAATAAAAGGTATTGAGAATTCCTTTCTATTAGAAATATAGCTCCTCAGGAAAATGGGGTTTGCTATATGGAGCAGATGACACCCACATTTATTTAGGTTTTTTTAGGTGCTGCCTGTTGGGGCATATTCTCTGCTTCAGTACAGAAGTTTAATTCCCTCTCAAATAAGCTGCCAAATGCTGAAAAATACCCCCACAACAGAAGGAGGCGAGCTGCTTTGAATGCAACCTTGTTGTATCAGGGCAAGGTTGTCATTCCCACCCCCAGGAGCTGCTCAGGAAGGTGTAGGATGCTGAGCAGGAGGTAAAACACAGCTCTGCATCAGGGAGAGTGCTGGGCAATGCTCTCTGTTCCCAGCTCTGAGTGCACAGAGACTGCCAGCATGGTGCTGCTTCACATTTAGCTCAGGATAAGCCAGAAATCTTTGCTGGCTTGGATATGCAAAGAGTTCCTGGTTTTTCAGGCACACTCACAGAAAATTGTCTTTTCAGTTTTCCTGGGTTGTTGCAATGTCAACTTGAGCCTGGTCCCATCCAGCTGCATCAGTCAAACTGAGTTCCACAACATGACATAACCTGACACAGCTGACACAGCCAGGTGTTACAAACCAATGGACACCATGGTTCACAAACTATTCAAATTACTTTCAGATACATATCCTACCTCTCTGCTCAAATCCTTCCCAGCTGTCTCTTTTCTCAGCTCCATATGAATCAGGGTTGGAGAAAAGAGAAGCGGGGGGAGATGGGGGAGGAAAGAAGGCGGCAGGAAAGAAAACATCCTGCCTGGCAAAAATATAAAAAAAACCTAGCTGAATTCTTGCAAACCATATTGCCTGAAAACAGTAACTCTTTGAGGGAGGCTCACCACAGCCTTGGAGCCTCTTTCAGGCTTTTTAGGAGAGGGTTGTAAATATAGCAGCTGTAAAAGCACATCCTCTAGATTAAACATTCATATTCTGGAGTACAGTATACTATAATAATAATAATAATAATAATAATAGTAATAATGAAAATATATCTCATGTTTATAGGAGGTCACAAAATTGAAGACTTGAAGCAATTCCACAGTCCTGGAAATAATCAAGCCTGGCAGCACCAGAGAGAGAAGCAGCCAGCCTGGACATCCACCCATGCCTGGGCAGAAGAAGTGGCTGTAGCAAGTTGTGTCCCAGGGAAACCAGTGAGACAGTCCATGGGAACTACTGCTTGACAGCACCAGCCTGGGGTGGTGCTGGCCCATGTCAAGGCAGGCCACCTCCACACTGCAGAACAGAAAAGATGGGTTGCAGAGTTGAAGTGACTTGATGAAGGTCATACAAAAAGTCTGTGGCAGAGTCAGAAATTCAGGCGTGAATTTCATTATCCAGATAGCCATCAATCACCTTGGGGGAAGGGAGAGGTTCAAATGCAGAAAGAATGGCTGGGTACCCAACTTCCAGCGAAGATCAGTGAGAGTTGAATGCCTCATGTCTCCCATTACCACGGAAATCTCCCCCTCAGAATATAAATGCTAAAAAAGGCCACCTCCCTCCTGAATATAAATCTCTGTGATTCTCTTTTGCTCTTAATTATAATGGTCTGAAGCAGGAGAAATTGGTTGGCAGCCAATGAATTTACACCTCCTTAGTCAAAGAGCAGAATTCACCCTATAACCTTCATGTCTTTGCTTTAATGTTTTGTCAAAAACAAATAAAAATATGGGTGAAACCAGCACCCTAGGCCATTAAGCAGCATTTCTGACTGGTCTTTAATGCAGCATGTGTAAGAGAGCCCACAGTCCTCCCCCAAGGTTTGTGCTCCTTTTATCTATTACAGGCAGTCTCCGTGGGATGCATCTCTCTGTTCCAACTTATCTGTGAGCAGAGAGGAAGAGAGAAAGAGGGAGACACTGAGAAAAAGGGAGAGGGAAGGAAGGAAGGAAGGAAGGAGAAAATAGAGAAATAATGAAAGAGAGAAAATGAAGAAAGAATAAAAATTAAAAAATGAAACCCTAAATATTAGTTTCTCTGATTTTGTATATGTATCTCCTTAAGCAAAACAAGCACACAAAAAACCCCCAACACCAACATTGTCCGTGGAGCAGCTGAGCCAGCTGAGTACAGCAAGCAGTGTACAGGTGTCTTGTGCTGCTTTTATTCGTTGTATAATAGGTGCCTACTGGAATGGGAGAGGGGGCATGAGAAGCTGTCCTTGTCTTTGCAGAGCATGAATAGCATTTATCTCAGTGCAGTGGGCATCGCCAAGTTGGGTTTTTGTCAACCTGTCAATTCCTTTTTTTTCTTTTTTTTTTTCTTTTTTTTTTTTAAACAGAAAGCAGAGTTCAGTAAATAAAGATAAATGATTGTGCTCCTTGTCTGCAGACCCTGGAGCTAAACTGAACAGGCCTCTTATGGTTTGGACCTGCTTCATTGACTGTTCAGACAGCCCAGTAATACGACAGATGTACCCAGCCGTTCCCTCTTCCCCGCTGTCCATTAGATTATGTTCATTTTGTCTGAGATGCCATTATAAGTCTCAAGGTCAAATAAGTCACAGAGAAGAAAGAGGAGGACTAATTTTTTTCCCTGCCACCCTCCCTGCATAAGGACTCATTCGCAACTTGCAAAGCACATCGTCTTTTAAGGTGCACATACAGCTCAGCAAAATTTATTGAAATAAAATGCAGGTGTAACATTCACCCAGAGGCCGTTCTGGCACGACAGCAGAGGAGACTTCTCAGGAGTGATTTGGACTGCTTTCCTAAATTTCTAATGAGTTATTTGTAAGTAAAATACATTAAGGGAGAGCTTTCAAAAAGGGGAAAAGAAGAAGAAAAAAAAAAAACCCAGAACAAAAATGCAGGAAAGCAGACTGAAGGGTCTGAAAGCTTTTCAAGGGACACTGGGCAAGTTATCACACTCTGAGCAGAGTAGTTGAAATGTGGAGATGGGAGGGGAGGAAGAAACAGCAGCACTGATGTAAGAGTACTAAAGATTCCTAAAACCCCAAACCTGTTAAAAATAGGGGAATTAACTTTATTCTTGGATACACCAGGGTGTGTGTCATCCCACTTGAGTCTTGGGTAGTGACTAGAGATCTACATTATGCCTGTAACAGCAGAACTAAACATTAACACATCAGAGACTGAATTTCTCTTCTTTATGGAATTACTTCTATTCTTAAAAGAAAATTAAAGAATGGATACTGAGGAACCCCAAATAGGATTATTTATGCAGTTAGCATGATTTTTGTTTTCCCAGAGCTTGATTTTCAATAAGTGGGAAGAAGTCTATTTATTTCTGTGACTTTTGGATTGTGTTGATACAGAAAGATTGAGTAATGAAATTTAGGATTAGGAAAGAGGTTTTTGTTTTGTTTTTTCTAAAATAAATTACATTTTCCTTTTTTATTCACTTTTACTGTTAGCAAGTAGTTACATTTAGGAAAAAAAAGATAAATACTATTTAGGGCAAACCATTCAATAATCAGAATACCCATCACAAGCAAACAAACAAACAAACAAACAAAAACCAACAAAAAAGCCCCACAAAAAACTATGACAATTTAAAATTCTACAAAATTTTAATGTTCTCAAAATTGACTTATTCACTATGATTGGGAAGAAGAAAAGCAGGGTTACTCAGATTTTACTGATCAGTCATCAAGGACTAGAGAGATTAAGGGGCATAGCAGACCTGAATCTGGTCGATTCCAGCAGAACCTGGAACTAATTCTGCTTCTCCTGTGTGTCACATTTAAATCCTTCCATTGGACAGTCTCCCTCTTCAGACTGAGGAGAGGGCAGACGTGAGGCAAGTAAGCTAGATCCAGGACAGTTCTGAGTAACTTTATTTTAAAAAATGAAAATAATATATTTTTAAAAGCATGCTCAGGAATTAATTTGTAAGGGCAAGTTCTGATGCCTAGGGCATGTCAGGGGAACCAAACTTGACCCAAAATCTCTTAATATTCAACAGCTGAAAATGCTTGACTCTCCAAGCCCAGCCCTTTAGGAAATCAGAGTAAGAACTAGACAAATATAAGGAGTACAGAGGTATTTTAGAAGAGAAGCATAAACTACTACATTTAGATCAAATTTAAGTAACTTTTAAAGTCTACTACGGTTCAGTTTTACTTAAAAGAAAAAAAAAATAATTCAAGCACTGAACCAGTAGCATTCCCAGAGAGATAATTCCTACTTGTGGCACATAAAGCTGCTCATTCCTGCCCATGCTTCCCGAGGCTGCTGAGCGCATCAGGGCAGAGCCGCGCTGGTGCGCACGGGGAGGCTCAGCCCACCCTGCCCCTGCTCTGAGTCTGTCAGACATAAACCAGTTCTTGCCCAAAGCCCCACAACAGCACTCCTCTGTAGTTTGAGCTAATAAGTCTCCCTTTGTTAGGACTGTACAAGGAAAGAAGCCTGAGGGAAGCACGGGGAAATTCTCAGCAACTGAGACACTCCCCGAGGCCACCCTTGTGCTCCAAAAATGCAAAAGGCAAAAGGAGCTGCTCTGCCCTTATACCGTGGCCATAACCCCCCACGAGCTGGTCAAGACATTGCTCTTCCCCCTTTCAAGTCCCCAGGGGAAGTCTTAACATTCATTTCTTTGCAAGGCTATTTTAGTCTTTGCAGTTACATGCTATGGTGATGAGAGTAGATTATTCCTTAGGGGAGTGAGGAAGGACCGCTTTGTAGACACTTTCCTCACCCTCTGCATGCAAGATTAAACACAAGTTGATATGAAGTATGCAGGGTTAGAAAGAATAGAGCCATAAGATTTTTAAAATATGAATCCACTCAAGTGAAACATAGACTAAAGTCTTGCAAATGCATTTTTGAGTGTGCTGCATTACTTCCCCATCGAGAGTTCTCCACATGATCCCTTGAGATATGCAGTCCTCTGAAGCCTGTAAAATTATTCTAATCAGCATTTGCTTAGCACTTCAGAAGTTCTGGCAAACACAAGCTAATTAATTCTCACAGTTCCCCCAGAGAAGGAAGATCTCATTTTGTTGATGGTAGCACAGAGGCAAGAATAGTATAAGTGACATGCCCAAGGCTGTATTTTGGGCTGGTGTCTGGCACAAAATCAGAAGTTTGGGACTAGCTACCAAATCAGGCCAACTCAACCATTCTATGACTCAAGAACATCAGATGCAACCCAAGGTATCTGATAAAGTCAAATACCTTTACCTTGTTCTTAGCATTAAGTGAGTCTGACAGCACTTCTGCCTGCAGTTATTCAAAGGAAGATGTTTCTCTTCATCAAATGCACAAGGAAGCTGCGCACAAACTTGAGGCAGCTAAAATGTAGAGGTGTTTTAGCAGGGAGAACTATATCCATTACTTTTGCTGCAGGGGGAATTATGTGAAACGGACATTGGGAGGAAAATAGTGGGAAAGGCAGGTTATGTATCACACTTTCTTTTGATCATCTACTTTTTATATTTGTGAAAATATTTTGGGTGTGCTTTATGTTTTTCCTCTTGGTATGTGACATAAACTTCTGGTGCAGGAAGCACATTTTATGGAAAACAAAAAGCAATCATTCAGACTTGGGCTGGATGGGGATCTGAGCAGCTTGGAGTGGTTGAAGATGGCCCTGCTCACTGTAGAGGAGTTGGAGTAGATGGACGTTAGAGGTTCTAGCCCAAACCATTCCCTGATTCTGCAATTCTGTGAAATCAGGAGGTGTCTGGAGTGTGCACTGGGGGATTGGAGCTATGAAAACCTGTGATGGGTCATGTTGCATAATGTACATCATATTATACCAAGGTCAGGATCATAAACCCCTAATTTTTAGAATTATTCATAAATATTAGAAAAGTAAACACTAAGTAAAACTCCCATCAAGATGATCTCAAGTAAGGGCCATTCACAACTGTTTATCATTCATTTGTCCTGAAAAGTCTGGAATAGACTGTTTTAGACTGTTTAAAGTTTGTCAAGGAAATGGATTTCCTGACCTACTCCAACCCCCCACCCATTTTTCGAATAACCTTCACAATTTTAACTAAACAGGCATGGAGGGATGCCCTTTGTGAGTAGACAGTTGAGCAAAGACTATCCTCAATCTAATATGTGTTGATAATTGTTACAGTGCGGATACTGCAACACACATGTCAATCAATGAGGCTCATGGAAAAGAAATATATATGGACCGATTCTTGATAGATTTTTCAGAGAGATGTTTATTTCTCCAGGTGCATGGCTGAGGATCTGCTGAGGAACTGCTCAACCACGGGACCTGAGGGTCCTTGCCCATGCAGGGGAACACAAAACAACCAATGGGGAACGAAGTTGACCAGGGGATAGGGAAAACCTGTGTCTCCCACCAGGGCCCCTCTCCCAGGACCACATGGCAGGGGAAGGGCCCCAAGAAATAATTCCTTGTTCTGGTGGCTCAATGTGACAAGTGATTCTTAGAGGGATCTCTAAGAATTGAATAAAAGAGAGTGTGAGAGTGGTTAAGTAGGCACTGAAATTCCAATGGAGGGAGAAACACATTCCTTTGGAGAAAAGGAAAGGGAAAGAGAAAGTGAAAGGGAAAGGGAAAGGGAAAGGGGAAAGGGGAAGGGAAAGAGGAAGGAAGGAAACATTCCACCAATTCTTGCATTTAAATTTGGGTTCAAAGTTAGAAGTCTCAAAAACATATATTATAAATATCTGGGGAAAAAATCCTGAGTATTTCTAATTATTGTTTCAAAGCTTTTATTCACTGAAACTTTTCTCTTTTAAAATTCTTTATCCAACAAAAAAAGAACAAACAATATAATTTTTACACAATAGTGTTATTTTTATAGTCCCCTATTTTGCAAAGAAGCAAGTCAATATAATCAGTCCTTTTTATCAACAGTTATCAGTGAAATACTCTTAAAGGGACAGGGTCAGAGACAGACCCATTTTTCTTTAAACTTCCACTGATAGGGATTGTTGTGATACCACTGGCTTCAATCTGCAGAAAACCCTGCAAACTTTGACTTACTTTGTTAGCACCTTTTTTGCAGTGAGAAAAGCCCAGCAATAACAGTAGATTGAAAAGAGAAGGAATATGAAAAGAAATGTGAGTGCATGAAATGAAAATTGTTTTCCCAGGGCGGGTTAGATTAAAGATTGAACCAAAAAATTTTCTAAGTTTTCAGGAACTTAGTGTTATTTCCATTGGATGGTGCTTCAGTGTTTTGTTCTTTATCTGCATTCTTACCATTCTTACTTCTATATTTTTACTTTTTTTCTCTTTTTTTTTTCCTTTCTTTTTTTCCCTTTCTTCTTTTTTTTTCTTTGTTTGTTTGCTTTGCTTTGTTGTTTTTTTGCTTGTTTGTTTCTAGGGGGGTGTCCCTTTTTTTTTTTTTTTTTTTTTTCGTTTTTCCCCTCGATACACTGGGAAAATTACAAAATTGCATTCTCAATCATTTGTTTTATACTACAACAGCAGTCAGACCTTGCTGAGAAGTACTGCCATGTTGTGGGTGCTGTCCTGTAATGGCTGTAGCTGGAACATGGAGACAGGGAATCCTGTAATGCATGAAACTGGAGTGTCATGAATACATGGGAGAACATGAGAGGAACTGGAAGCACTACACTCATCCCCATGAAGTTCCAATTTAAAATTATGTGTGAGTACTATCCTGGGGTCTAACAGATTAGAATTTTTTTTGTCTCTTTCTCAATTTCTTCTTATCCCTACATACAACACTAAAGAATTCCTCTGCCCCTTGTGATATTATTTCATCTTTATGGTGTCACAGCTAATTACAACTGGCATATGGGAGAAGTTGGATTTGTAGGGATGATGTTTTGCTGCAGGTGGCTGCCAGGAGAAAAGTCCAGCCAAACCAGGGAAATGAAATAAACAATTTTTCCTACAACAGGGGTGAATGGCATTTGATGGAAGCAAAACTTCAGCAGACTCATATTAGAAACTGAAAAATGATCTATGTCTCAATCTTTTGAGCAAAAATTAACATCAATGAATGCTTGATGCATAATAACTACCCAGTGTTTTCTTCATTATGCCAGTAGTTTATGAATCCAAAGAGCTGCACTTACATCATGTAATTTGTTTTCCTAAGATGACTCAAAGAAGAAAAATGTCAAGTAATTATATACGTGTTACTCTCAAGAATTTTCATTTCATGCTCAAGATGAAGACTAATACAAGAATTTGGGAAATAGTCTATAATTTCTGTTCTCTTATTTGATGTAGTTTACCTTTATTGCTATGGGGTTTTAATTGATAATTCAATAGAATATTTATATTCTGTCTTGAGGTTGCTGCACTAATTCTATTAATTCCTGGAGTGGCTACACGACATTCTGTTAGAAGCATTATTTTCTTTTTAATAGAACATAGCACCAGACAGCAAGTGATTCAGCATACGGTAGATTGTTCCATTTATTGAAAATCAAGATACTGTATTTGCTCTATTACAATAATGAAGTTGATGATTTCCAATCTGTTTAATAAACTGTTTCTGCATTTGAATATTTATATTAAATCAACCAGCTGGTGAGATCACATCAGTGGTTTTACTCTGAAATATATACCAATTATTAACACTGAACATATTATTTGCTCTTTTTGCCTTAGACAGGATTGCAGGATTTTTATGCCCATCTCATGCAAAGCAAAAATTTAGAGTTCAGCCTTAGTTTTTCAATTTTAAAGTTCCAACTATGGATATTTACAAAACTGCATAGAAACATCCCTTGGGGAAACTGAGGCATAAGGTAATCATAGAGCAGATGTCAGAATGGACTCCAATCCTCTCCAACCTCCCATACCATCCCACATTTGCCCTTAATCACTTGAATGATTGCTCTCAGTCATGCGGCAACAGGAACAGTTTAACAGGGGGTGGTGTGATGTGATGTCATCAAGTCCACTTGCCCTTGACACAGTGCCGTTGAAAATTATCATGCTTTATATCCAATCCCCCCCAAAGGCAGGGGGGTTGGAACCAGATGACCTTTAAGGTCCCTTCCAGCCCAAACCATTCCGTGATTCTATGATTTATGTGGGTATGTTGTCAGTGACTTGCAACCAGCTGTTGCTGATAAAATGTGCTAAAACTTCTGTTTCTTCACTTCCTCACACTGTTGGTGCTCCAACCCTTCCATTGCCTACATGCTTCTCACCCCAGTGCTGATTCAGCTTGCCATAACCTCCTGTGCCATGGGTTTAAGCATGGCACTGCTCCCACTCTGAAGTCTGGGATTTGAGACTCCAGATGAATGCAGTCAGTGAAAACAAATGTCAAAGAGGCAAAAATTTATTGGTAGATGTAATTTGCTGGGTATGTGGTGGTTTCCACCACTGAACGATGGGCCAGATTGGTATGCAAGTAGTAGATACGATTTGTTTTACACATATTTGCTAAACAAAAGAGCAGCCAGGAGAGTAATAGTGAGTTTTCTGCAAGCCATTGGGGGGACTGAAAGCAGCAGGAAAATCTTATTATATATAGATCCATAGAGAGAAATGGCAGAGCAGTGTTTTGGTCCTATTTCTGTGCCCTTTCCAAAGGAGCCTACAGACATACAGGGGAGTGGAATTGGCAGAGCTCTAAAGAAACTTAATAGGGTTATAGAAATTACTCCAAAAAACCTACAGGATGTATTAGAGAGTTATTTCTTCTCCACAGGTTTCTTTGAACCATCTCAATAGAAGTATATTTCATTGTATGTTTGATTTTACAAGGTGGTTTAAAAAATTGTATGAGAAAGTTTGTAATTTTCTATGAAGCCCTATAGGATCTTTCCATAAGGGAAATATCTCTCTGTATCTAATACATGCAGGATATTACACTGCACAAGAATTCCTAATGAAAAATTTAACTCTTGGTACTTCTTTTAACACTAATGAGAGAAAGACTGCTCAGGAAAATGTGCAAAGCATCCAGTAAAGTGCTACCCTGGATAACACTGTGACTTGGGGAAGGAAGCAAAACAAAACAAAGGAAGCAGTCTGTGAATATTTAAGAGTTGATCTTATGACTTATCTCTGTATTGACATTTTCAAGCTAAGAAACATTTGACTAAAGGAAAATGGCTAGTTCTCAGCAGCAACAGCAGCATTCTGCCAATTTCCTAGCCTAGAGGCAGCATGCAGAAAGAAGTAAGAGCAAATGATGTATACTTTGATATAAGGTGTAACCTGGGGGGACTGCCAGCCAAAATGGGGGGAGGGAGATATGAAAAATTAAAATGAAACAGAAGAATAGGTCATTGCCTGTAGGATGAAGTTTAATCTCTCAATATTATTAGTTTTAAGAATGGAAGGATAATGGGGAGAGGGCACCAGAAAAACAAGTGGCTCATTGTTCTTTTGGTTTAAAATTGTTTACTTTAGATGGTTTCAAGTAATTAGGGGAAAATGGGAAAATGCAGTCTCTAACTATAAGAGAGATTGTTAAAGAAAGTTTGTCAGGGAAAAAAAAATATATATAAAGTTCATTGTCCCAATTAGACAAGAAGTGTTTTCCTTGTGAAAACCACCCAAGAAAACCTGGAGGGAAAAGAGGGAACAGGCATAATCACAGTTAGAGCTCAGAGAGTCAGACTGAAGATCAATCTGGGAAAAAAAATACCCATTGATTTATAGTTTCACAGACAAAGGTCCCCCAAATGATGGGTTGTGTAAATCACATCAGACACAAATTTACCGTTATTGCTGTCCAAAACTAGGAAACAACATTGTCAGGATTCTGAGGCTGTTAATGGCAGCCCTAATCCTATAAAGACTCAGAAATGTGCTGATGTAAATAAATATACTGTCTTCAAAAATGCCTCACAGGTTTAAAGTTAAGCACATGCTTAAATATCTACAAGATGATAGCCAAAAAAACCCAGTTATGTTCTTTTTTCCTAACCAGCAAATTAACAGTCTCTATTTTGCATAGCACAGTTGGCATCAGGGGATTCGGGGGTTTGTTAGCCTATCACTGAAAAAAGCATATAATCATAAAAATTAAATAGCTTGGGAAACCAGAAGATGGATACTAACAACTTCTTAAACTTGTCACTCATGTAGCTCAGATTCCTGCTATGGTACCCCCAACAGTCCATCTTAGAGGCTTGGAATCAGATTCTTCCTCACACAGGAGGTGTGTGATCTGCAAGGGAATAATGTAGAGTGTGCACTGCAAAGAGGGCAGGAGTGTGCTACAGGCCCTGGGTAACCTCTGCTCTAGCACAGCTGGAGGAACACATTTCAACCTCCTGCTAGAGCCTGAAAGGATGCTTTACAAAGATGTTGTCTTTCCTCCCACTTATATGTGTTTGGGGAGGAGGGAGGCTGGTCTAATTTTGCTTTGGAAGCCAACAGGAAATACCAGATGCAGGGATATGCTCACCCAAATGTTTCTGGTGATCTTTTTAAAATTCTGACTGATGGAGTCACAGCCAGGAGCATCTGTGAAACAAGAGGCAATCTTGTCTCTTGTTGAGAGGAGACTGTGTGGGTTTCAATGTATCTTTCTATGATTTCTTACAAGCTGTGGAGCATAAAGGTTTTCACTCAGTGTATGTTCGAGTGAGCTTTCTTGCTCCATAACATAACCCAAAGGTACTTTAGAGTGAAAATAAAGAACCAGCATCTTCACCTACTACCTTTACTCTGCTAAACCAGGTCTGCTGATGTCTTCCCACTGGTGAACAGTGACAGGACCCAAGAGAGTGGTGTCAAGTTGAGCATGGGCACGTTTAGGTCAGATACAACGTAAAGATTCTTCACCCAGATGGTGGTTGGGCAGTGAGCAGGCTCCCCAGGGCAGTGGTCACAACACCATCCTGACGGGAGTATTTAGACAGTGCCCTCAGACACATGCTGGGATTGTCAGGATTGTTGTGGGCAGGGCCAGGAGCTGAACTTCAGTGGTGGGAGCTGGACCCACTTCCTTGTGGGTCCCTTCCAATTCAGGATATTCTGTCATTCCATGATTCTATGCTCAGCTCTAGCATGTTATGAAGTAAGGAACATCACTGGCTAAAAGAAATGCTTGAATTATCTCATCTATGGTGTTAAAGTGACCCTGGAGCATCACAGAATTTGGGAGGACTGATGCCCAAGAGGGAGGGTGTTAATAACACACTGGCTAATAATAACTGGATGAAAGGGCAGAAGATCTTTCTCCATTTGCTTCTGACCTAATTCAGAACTGATTTATTGTATACAATTAGTTTGCATTCAGTCTCTCTCTGAGCTGTGAGGCCAGACAATGATGTTCTTTGCTGCCTGCACATACACTGGAAGAGGGCTCTTCTTTCAAGGACCACTCAAGCTCTCCCAGTGTGGGGGCTATTGTCAGGGTTGCAAAGATCAAGGTAAAGGAGGTAGCAAACTCCTTCCTTTGTTGTCCATAAAGTTTCACTGTGCAAAGTTTTGGCTGCTTTTTAGAGCAGATTCCTCAGGTAGAATTACACTCAGCTTGCACACTTAAAAAAGGAATTAACTCTTGCATTTCAGCCTCAGCTGTGATAAGGGATGCTTCGCTTGAGCTGCCGAAAAAATGATGGTCCCTACCTGTGCAGTATTTCTCCCAGTGTATGAACATCAATATTATCCTTTGCCTGTCTGAAAGACTTCAAAGTCCTTTCTAAATTTGCTCTCCAAGATGTCCTTGTAGTGCTCTGTGATTACCAGCAATCAAAGTGAGATAGTGCATGGTTTATGCCACAGCAGCTTCTCTTGGAACATGGACCACAAGATCAAGGAACTCTACTGCTACTGCTCTCATCAACACTTGTGTTGCTGTTCCATCTGTACGATGGGGTCAGGCATCACAGTCTGGCTGCAGTCAGTGGTGCAGACCCAGAACAGAGCTGAGCACAGGTGCCTGCTGCCACAGACAACTTACAGCACACCTCTTAGGTTTATCTAAATCTTTAGACTTACCTGACTGTAAGAGGAGAGACAACAGATGGAGGCTGCAAACAGATGGAGAAGCGCAAACTAGCACTGAGACAATCACGCTAATTGTAATGGGCAAAATGCACAGCACACTGGGTGCCTTGCCATGGCCATTACCCTGCGTCATCAGCAGGGAAACAAAGGCATGGGAAAACAGCCTGTCCAGTGCTGCAAGGTGCAGGCTCAGGATGTTTAATTTCAGTCCTTAGATGTCTAATAACATCAGCAATATCAGGGGTCCCCATAAAACCAGTGGAAAGAGACAGGCAACTCCAGAGAGGGACAGATTTTAAATAAAGGTGCCTTTCAGAAGTGTTCCTCTAGTCTGT